>NC_047043.1:62882674-63010174 GCF_011762595.2 Tursiops truncatus
GATACCAAAACCAGACAAAGATATCACAAGAAATAAAAAGTACTAACCAATATCCCTTATGACTATAGATGCAAAAATCTTTAATATAATACTAGCAAACCTAATCTAATAGAATATTAAATGGATTAGTCACATTGATCAAGTGGGATTTATCGCAGAAATGCAAAGGTGGTTTAACAGGTGAGACTCAATTAATATGAAACACATAAATATTTACTTATGGAATAAAGTAAAAATACCACACAATCATCTCAATTGATACATTAAAAGCTGCTGATGAGAACTTCCCTGGTGGTTCACTGGTTAAGACTCTGCGCTTCCACTGCAAGGGGCACGGGTTCCATCCCTGGTCAGGGAACTAAGATTCCGCATACCGTGCGTGCAGCAAAAACAAAACAAACAAAAAAAACCCAGCAGCTGATGAAATCCAACATCCTTTCATGATAAAAACACTCAACAGGGGCTTCCCTGGTAGCGCAGTGGTTGAGAGTCCACCTGCCGATGCAGGGGACACGGGTTCGTGCCCTGGTCCGGGAAGAGCCCACATGCCACGGAGCGGCTAGGCCCGTGAGCCATGGCCGCTGAGCCTGCACGTCCGGAGCCTGTGCTCCGCAACGGGAGAGGCCACAACAGTGAGAGGCCCGCGTACTGCAAAAAAAAAAACCAAAAAAACACACTCAACAAAATAGAAACAGAAGGGAACTTTCGAAAGTTGATAAAAGGCGTCTATGAAAATCGAACATATAACATCATACTAACGATAAAATGCTAAAAGCTTTCTCCTTAAGATCAGAAAAACAATTTCATTTACAACATTCAAAAGAATAAAATACAAAGGAAAAGATTTAACAAAGGAAATACAAGACTAAAAACTTCAAAACATTGCTTAAAGAAATTAAAGGCCTAAAATAAATGGAATGACATCTGATGTTCATTGCTTGAAAAACTTAACACTGTTGAGATAGCAATACTCCCCAAACTGAATGCAAATAAAAAATCACAATAAGATACCACTTCACACACACACAGGCTGGGTATTTTTTTTAAAAAGGGAAGGGGAAAACAAGTGTTGGCAAGGATGTGGAGAAATCGGAACCTTCATACATTCCTAGTGGAAACAAAATGGTAAAACCACTGTGAAAACAGCTGGATAGTTCCTCAAAAAGTTAAATAAAGAATTACCACATGATCCAGTAGTTCCACTGCTACATACCCAAGAAGCAGAAAATCACCAAGTAACCTGTACATGAATGTTCATAACAGCATTATTCAAAAGTATGAAAAAGTGGAAACAATACAAATATCCATAAACTGATTAACAGATTAGTAAAATGTGGTATATCCACCCAAGTATATTATTCAGCATAGTACTGAATTACACTATACCATGGATGAACTTTGAAAACACTATGCTACCTGAAAGAAGTCAGACACAAAAGGCCACACATAGTATGATTTTCATTTATAGGAAATATCCAGAATAGGCAAATCCATAGAGACAGAAAGCGGAGTAATGGTCAACAGAGCTAAGGAGAGAAAAAATGGGAAGTGACTGCTTAATTGGTATGGGGTTTTTCTTTTGGGGTGACAAAAATGTTCTGGAATTAGATAGTGGTAATGAATGAACAATACTGTGAATTTACTAGAAGCCACTGGATTATATACATTTAAGTGATTAAAATGAAGCATTTTATATGAATTTTATTTCAATTTAAAAATCACCCAAAACAACAATAAACTTAAATCTACTCAGCAACATATAAATTAAAATAACCACAAAAGTCCTCTTTCTGAATTCTTATGTCTATACGCTCAAAACCTAGATCTAAAAACAGGCATCAGATACCTCACAACTGTGATATTATTAACAGTTATGAGGGGACTTCCCTGGTGGCACAGTGGTTAAGAATCCGTCTGCCAATGCAGGGAACGTGGGTTCGATCCCTGGTTCGGGAAAAGGTCACATGTCGTGGAGCAACTAAGCCCGTGCACCACAACTACTGAGCCTGCATTCTAGAGCCCGCAAGGCACAACTACTGAGCCCACACACAACTACTGAAGCCCGCACGCTCTAGGGCCCGCGTGCTGCAACTACTGAAGCCTGTGCACCTAGAGCCCACGCTCCGCAACAAGAGAAGCCACCGCAATGAGAAGCCCGCATGCCACAATGAAGAGTAGCCTCCACTCGCCACAACGAGAGAAAGCCTGCACGCAGCAACGAAGACCCAACACAGCCAAACATAAAACGAAAACAAAAACGGTTATCAGACAATTTTAAAAATTCTATCATAAAAGGAAGAGATAAAAAAAATACATTAATTTTTTACGATGCAAGTTTCTTTTGATCATTGTACTCACTCTTAAGTGCAAGCAGACCCAATTATTCTAGCAAGCTGATAGGAAAATACAACACCTATTATCCCTGTTCTTGGGGGCAGCAGTGACTCACCAAGCTTCTCTGGCTCATCTGGCCCTGTGCCTGCAATGCAGCTGCTCTCCAAACCATAGGAGGGATCCACTTTCCCAGAGGCTCGTGCTGCTTCTTGTACTTTTTTGACGTGAGCTTCCACCAATTCCAGTGGTACCTCCTCCCGGACTCGAGAAAACTCTTCTGTTTAAGAAGAAAAATGGAACAGTGATCTGGTTTTGCATAAATATTTGCTTCAATGTAAACTAGATAATATGACACATTAGTGTATCGTGTGTAACCTAGTGACCTTTCTGGAGACTCGATCTGATCTACCCCAGCAAATCAAGAGGGCCAAAGGAGATAAACATGTACAGTAACGAAATTCTGTGACTCTATGTTTTACCTTACATGTCACAGCATCTTACTATATAAACAGGAGATCTTTAAATTTCTATTAGTAACAATCAAAACTGCTATCCAGGGACTTCCCTGGTGGTCCAGTGGTTAAGACTCCACGCTTCCACTGCAGGGGGCCTTGGTTCGATCCCTGGTCGAGGAACTAAGATCCCGCATGCCACAAGGTGCGGCCAAAACTAAATATATTTAAAAAAAAATAAAAAATTGCTGCCCAAATTTCATCTAACTCTGCTGGCTAGATTTTAATCAAGATAACAATAAGGATAAAACAACCAGAAAATCAAGAAAGAGTTCTATGGTATGAGAAAATTCTAAGAAGAATTATTGTAATCCAAGAATGTTAAATGACTCCTTTTTGCCAATTATATAAAATTCTGAATGAATCACAAAACATACCATTAAAAACCTGTTTTGTCCCTCTAAATTCTTTTTTTTTTTTTTTTAGAAGATGTTCGGGGTAGGAGTTTATTAATTAATTAATTAATTTTTGCTGTGTTGGGTCTTTGTTTCTGTGCGAGGGCTTTCTCTAGTTGCGGCAAGCGGGGGCCACTCTTCATCACAGTGCGTGGGCCTCTCACTATCGCGGCCTCTCTTGTTGCGGAGCACAGGCTCCAGACGCGCAGGCTCAGTAGTTGTGGCTCACGGACCTAGTTGCTCCGTGGCATGTGGGATCCTCCCAGACCAGGGCTCGAATCCGTGTCCCCTGCATTAGCAGGCAGATTCTCAATCACTGCGCCACCAGGGAACCCCTGAATTCTTAATAAATGCTCTTAGTTTGAAAATTATTATATTTTAAGTGTTTTAGTTTAAAATGTTATAATACTTCAAATACAACATGGTATCTTCAAGGGGTAATATCCGATTTTTTTTTGTTATTTACATAACTGAAATGAATATAACAGCCGATAACACTTAAATCTGAGATAAAATTAGCATGAAAGGAAGTATTAAACCATTATCTGAAATTGTTACTCTGGTGAGATGGCTTAAGAAAGTTCATACCCAAAGCTGCTCTGGCTGCAGCAGATGCCACACGAGGATCCACCACAGATGCCAAAAAAGCAACAGTGCTCATGACTGGGTTTCCTGACTGACTGAAGGGGACAGGCTGGTAGGCCAGGGGCCCCAGGGAAGCATCAGAATTCTCAAGGTATGGGTCCTCAATGGGAAGCCTCAAAAAGTGGAGGATGCATTCATCCTGTGTGCGACTTCCAACGTGTTCCGACACTTTGTTCCAGTCATCCTTATACATCTCCAGAGCCTATAATGGAAAAAAACAGGAGCTTTAATATCCGGTAACAAGGAAGTATTTAATGACATCAGAAGCCTGTGACTGTTCTTTAGACAGACTTTAAAAACAGTAATGAAAATGGTTATACTGTTCATAAGAAAATAGGTAGCTATGATTGCTTTCATTATTATATTAAATTCTCAATCAGTCAAGAAAAATAAATAAAAGGCATGCATATTACAAAGGAAGAACAACTGGTTTTTATTAATACACACATGATTGCTTATATAGGAAATCCTACAGAATCTACAAAAAAAGGTATTAAACTAAAAAGTTTAGCAAGGTCATCAGTTAAAAGGATAATAGAAAAACTCAATTATATTTCCATATATACTAGCAATGAAAATTTTTTAATTGGAAAAAAGTATTTAAAATAGCACAAAAATGAAATACTTAGGAAAAAATATAATGAAGAATGTGTAAGACCAATATGCTGGAAAAAATAAAACATGCTGAGAAATCAAAGACCTAAATAAATGAAGAGATATGCTGTGTTCATTCATTAGAAGTCTCAATATTGTTAAGATGTCAATTCTCTCCAAATTGAACTACAGATTCAATGCAATCCCATTCAAACTTTTTTGTTAAAAATTACAAAACTGATGCTAAAATTCATAGAGCACACACATTTCTAGTTTAAAAATTTTTAACTTTTCAGAGAAAATGCTGAAAAACTCCAACAAAAACAAGAAAAGCAGTCTCCAAGGGGGAGGGAGATAGAACAGTATGAAGGAAGCCACAAATAGGTGGTGCTGAGAAATTCAAGGAATGAATTGGGTAAAAGAATCTCTTGGGGAGCTACTGTAGCTACCAAAGTTACTACTCTCACATGGTTCTATCTACAGCCATGACTCTCCACCAGGGGCAACTGTGTCTCCTTAGGGACAATTGGCAGTGGCTGGAGACATTCTGGGTTGACACAATTGGAGAGGTGCTACTGGCACCTAGTGGGTAGAGGCCGTGGATGCTGTTAAAAATTCTACAATGCACATAAGAGACCCCACAACAAAAAAGCTATCTGGTCCAAAATGTTAATAGTAGCGTGGCTAAAAACCCTACTGTAGAGCCTCATTTGCTAATACTGTGTTAAGATGAGTTCACCATGATGATGGTTCTCTCCGTGTTTATTGCCTCAGTGAATTCTTTTTTAATTTTTTACTTTAATTTTATTTTTTGGCCATGCCATGAGGCATGCGGGATCTTGGTTCCTTGAACAGGGATCGAATCCACACCCCCTGCACTGGAAATATGGAGTCTTAACAACTGGACTGCCAGGGAAGTCCCACCTCAGTGAATTCTTAAATCTGGACTCCAACTGCTGCTCCAGGCTTTCTTTCTCACTGGAGTGGTACAGGACTCCTCAAAAACCCAAGCCAACAAATCACCTTACTCATTAAATCCCTTGAAAAACAAGGCTAATTCTGGGTATCCTCTGGACAGTCTGTGGCTTTGGGTAGTTCTAAAAGGAATTACTTTAGAAAAAAGACGCAGATTGTAACAAAAAACAAGTATCAATCTAGCTCATGAGGGTCCCTGGGGCCCGAAACATACAACTGAGACTCGTAAGTTTCTGATTCTGGGTAGAGATTTTCTTGACATGTTCTAGCATAACCTTTTCAAACAAACTTATTTTTAAAAGTTTCTTTCTTTATTCATTTTCCTTCAGCCAGAGAAAAAAAGTTCAGGAAGGTTTTTTCCCAGAATAAAGCTAAGGAACTGTCATGCAAAATTCAAGCCAGAGCACAAGGCTGAGCAACAGTCAAGTTCTGAGCCTGGGCACTGGCATTATATAAGAGGGGCAGACTGAAGAGATGTTTTCAAAACGACATGGTGACCAACTGGCCAGGAAGGAGAAGGGTGACATATAGAGAAAAGTTATTAGGAGACATTTTACACTACAAAACACTTTCATTCCTCCTGTCATCACTGGGGTCTTCACCACTGCTTACTTGGATTCTTAGAATTGCCTGTCTCTCTACCCTTAAATTCATCCTTCTTCCTGTTGCTAGAGCGAAGTATGTTTGATACAGGACACGATCTCTCTCCTGCCTGAAACTATTTCAGTGTTCATCATTATCTTACGGAATTAAGGCCAAACATGACCAGGTATCAGCTACTTCTTCCCCCTCACCTCCGTACTCTTTAATGCTCCAAAAATACCCAGATCTCACAACACTGTTCCTAAGTACTGTGCCTATGTACAGTTTGTTCTGCACTGGAAATATCATGTACTAGAACCAACACCAGCACCCCACTCCAGGAAGCTGTCCATTATATCTCATCCACCCAGCCCAGATGCGCAGCCACTCCTCTGTACCTCTCATGCTCCAGTCATATCTCTAATTGTGTTTTAATCGGTTTCTGTCACAGACTAGACTATGAATTCCTTAACTCTAGAGACTATGGCCTAGCCATCTCAATCTACAGCATCTGCCACAGTGCCTGAAACATAGTACCCAATAAAATGTGCTCAATTTAACCACAGGTAACTGGACTAAAGAAGGAAAGGAATCTGACTTTTGCATGGCTCCAAGCATCAAAAAAACAACCTGGGGAATTCCCTGGCGGTCCAGTGGTTAGGACTCTTCACTTCCACTGCCAGGGACCCAGGTTCAATCCCTGATCGGGGAACTAAGATCCTGCAAGCCAAGCGGCAAGGCCAAAAAACCAACCAACCAAACAACCAACCAACCAAACAAAACCCCCCTGTATTTTAAAAAAAAGGCTTTCTTCAAGACAATTTTTTTTTTTTTTTACTGGAAGACATACTCATCTAAAGTGTAATTCAAAATTACACAGGAAGATAAGCAACAAAGATTTACTGTATAGAATAGGGAACTATATTTAATGTCTTGTAATAAAAATAATCTGAAAAATTATATATGTAACTGAATCACAATCACTTTGCTGTATACCTGAAACTAACACAATATTGTAAATAAGCTGTATTTCAATAAAAAATAAATAAAATTACACAGGAAAAAATATTTCCTGGGTTGCATATCAAGGCAAAGTAGGTCAAGTGCATGCACACTGTGAGAAAAATCTTTGAGGCTGCTTACTGAATACCTTCTAATGCTATTGTTTCTATAATCTGGCCAGTATAAAATGAGAAACCCATCTACGGATAAACAAATATTAATACATATCATGGATTTTCTTTGTAGGTGCAAGATTTTATGGCCATTAATTATTTAATACAAAGCATGAGAAAGCAAAGCAGGCATGAGAAAGACAAGTTAACCAGGTAGAACCAACAAGCTCACAGATTCAAGTTTTCTCAATTTCAAAGCCAGGGACAATGATAAATGACCAGGAAGAATACTGTAATCAGTTGCGGACTTAAAAGAAATCGTGAAAGCCTCTTTTTAAAAATCCCCTTAGTCACTATGGAATAGAATGGTGCTATTTCTTCTTTCTGGCACCCTGATTCTATCAATGCCATTTCAAACTGCTGTAAGGACTTCTTATACTGATGATGCATTTTGTGGCTTCTTATACTGATGATGCATTTTCAGGTGAAATACCTGAAATTCCTCACACATTTTACAAATGAAATCTTACTCAAACATGACTCCATCTTCTTGATCTTATGCATGTCTACCAATTAAAGATCTTTTTCAAACTGCATTCATTTGTCCAATGAATAGATTCCACTTTAGTTATTTGCAAAATTGAAATTATGCCCCCAATATTTGTAGGAACACAATAAACTGAACACAACCAAAAACAATAACCTGCAGCATTCCATACAATAACTGTGCTTTGATAAGAAACCATATCAAATAAAGTATTTTTAAATAAAAGTGAACTGTTGTACTGTTGGTGGGAATGTAAATTGATACAGCCACTATGGAGAACAGTATGGAAGTTCCTTAAAAAACTAAAAATAGAACTACCATACGACCCAACAATCCCACTACTGGGCATATACCCTGAGAAAACCATAATTCAAAGAGTCATGTACTATAATGTTCACTGCAGCTCTATTTACAATAGCCAGGACATGGAAGCAACCTAAGTGTCCATCAACAGATGAAAGGATAAAGAAGATGTGGCACATACATACAATGGAATATTACTCAGCCATAAAAAGAAAGGTGTGGCACAAATACACAATGGAATATTCCATACAATGGAATATTACTCAGCCATAAAAAGAAACGAAATTGAGTTATTTGTAGTGAGATGGATGGACCTAGAGTCTGTCATACAGAGTGAAGTAAGTCAGAAAGAGAAAAACAAATACCGTATGCTAACACATATATATGGAATCTAAAAAAAAAAAAAAAAAAAAGGTCATGAAGAACCTAGGGGCAAGATGGGAATAAAGACACAGACCTACTAGAGAATGGACTTGAGGATATGGGGAGGGGAAGGGTAAGCTGGGACAAAGTGAGAGAGTGGCATGGACATATATACACTACCAAACGTAAAATAGATAACTAGTGGGAAGTAGCCGCATAGCACAGGGAGATCAGCTCGGTGCTTTGTGTCCACCTAGAGGGGTGGGATAGGGAGGGTGGGAGGGAGGGAGACACAAGAGGGAAGAGATATGGGGACATACGTATATGTATAACTGATTCACTTTGTTATAAAGCAGAAACTAACACACCATTGTAAAGCAATTATACTCCAAAAAAGAAGTTAAAAAAAAAAAAAAGCGAAGCATGGGATAGGTTAAAAATAAAAAAAAGTGGTGGTCTCAAGAATAATCCTAAATATTTGGGAAGCTGCCTGTGTGATACACTTGTCCGATAAAATGGTATGATTTTGGCAAGGGTAGGGGTAGGCAGACAACAATAAACCCTAATGAATCTTCCAGATTTATCAGGGAGAAACTGACCATGTTTTTGGTTATAAATCGATTAAAAATTTTTCTTCTGACTTCATAGTCTTAAGCTATTAATTACCAATAAACTATAAAAACAGAAGGTGTTAATGGTAAACAATGCTGTTGGGAAGCCTTTTATTTCTCTTTGTGTAAGCACAGACAACACCTGTTGATTCAACAGCATGTTTAAAAGAAAAATCAACCACTGCACAGGTTCCACCTGCAGGAGAGAAAATGCACTATTGTGTGGGGATACTGTGGTTTTCTTGAATATGCTCAGGTTAAACAGTAGCTTCACCATTCTGACCTCACTCTGTATTTACTATCCACGAATCTTAATGTAGCGGAGGAGAAAATTTTGACTATCAATATGCAGCAAGGAAAAGAGCTGACTGACAGGAGCCTGTTTCAGGTAGTGTTGCACAATTTAATTTCTCCCTAGAGCCCACAGATTCTAAACAAGCAATACAAATGCATATCCCATACATTCCCCCACAAATACTGAGAACTTTAAAATTAACATCCATAGCACATATGGCTAGAGAAGACAGCGTTGAAATAAATAAAAAGGAGCTCAGAAAATAAGCTCTTTGCATATCACTGATACTCAATGGACAGATAAGAATAAATTAAAATAGTGGTAAAAACTCAGAAAGAGGGCTTCCCTGGTGGCGCAGTGGTTGAGAGTCCGCCTGCCGATGCAGGGGATGTGGGTTCGTGCCCCGGTCCGGGAAGATCCCACATGCCGCAGAGCGTCTGGGCCCATGAGCCATGGCCACTGGGCCTGCGCATCCAGAGCCTGTGCTCCACAATGGGAGAGGCCACAACAGTGAGAGGCCTGCGTACCACAAAAAAAAAAAAAAAAAAAACCTCAAAAAGAACAAATATTTTTGAATTTTGATCCAGAGAGACACAGAGAGAGAGAGACTAAGAGAATAAGGAAAAGTAGAAGAGGGGTGTAAAAAAGAAAAGGAAAGAGTTAATACACCACTAAAACTTCTTAATGAACCACAACTGTGGGAACAACTCAAAATCAAATTAAAGCAATGCAGAAACGTGAGCCATCACCAGGCCCAAAGTATCCTAATGTGTAGTCTGGATACTCATGGAGCACCAGACCCTTTCACAGGAACTGAAAGATCAAAATCATTTTCAGAATAATACTAGGACCTTACTGTCTGTTCATTACGTTGACATTTGCTCAATGGTGCAAAAGCAATTAGTATGACCCCTTAGTATGAATCAAGGCAGTGGCACCATACTGTCCTGTCATTTTATTCTTCAGTGCTGCACACTTGCAGAAGCAAAATAAGCCAACTTTACTTAAACTTTTCCTTGATGAAACAGTAAAAATTAATTTTATTGAATCTAAATATCTTAACCCATGTGTTTTTAATCTTCAGTATTATGAAATGGGAGGTACACAAGAAGACTAAATATCAACTTTCAAAGCATGACGGCTGTCTAAAAGAAAAGCACTTGTGATTGAGTTTCAAGTAGCCACTCTTTTCACTGAACATCATCACTAGAATGAATTGCTACCACACCACGGTTTTACAGACACAGATATCTGGCAGACATTTTCTCAAAAATAAACAATGATTCTCAAAAATGTCACTCCAGGGACTTCCCTTCCCTGGCAGTCCAGTTGTTAAGACTTTGCCTTCCAATGCAGGGGGCATGGGTTTGATCCCTGGTCGGGGAGCTAAGATCCCACATGCCTCGCAGCCAAAAAACCAAAACATAAAACAAAGGCAGTGTTGTAACGAATTCAATAAAGACTTAAAAAAAAAAAAAGTCACTCCAAGGAAAACTGATGGTGTTTGTTGCCAATGATTAAGTGAAAATTACAATTGTGAAAAATACTTATCTGCCATGAAAGCGTGTTCTTTTTTTTTTTATTTTTTTATTTATGACTGCGTTGGGTCTTCATTGCTACACGCGGGCTTTTCTCTGGTTGTGGCGAGCGGGGGCTACTCTTCGTTGTGGTGCGCAGCTTCTCATTGCGGTGGCTTCTCTTGTTGTGGAGCACAGGCTCTAGGCATGCAGGCTTCAGCAGTTGTGCCTCATGGGCTCTAGAGCACAGGCTCAGTAGTTGTGGCACACGGACTTAGTTGCTCCGCGGCATTGTGGGATCTTCCCAGACCAGGGCTCGAACCCATTTCTCCTGCATTGGCAGGCAGATTCTTAACCACTGCGCCACTAGAGAAGTCCCGCTTGTTCTACTTTTTAAAAGACTTTTCTAATGAGATTGGTCACAGTATTATCAAATTAGATTTTTTTCATATTGTATCATGAACTGCATCAACATTTGGAAGATCTGCATAATTCAGTAAACCAATATTTTCCAATTTATCAATGAAAGACATTATGCAATCATACATGGATAAAAGATCCATTACTAGGGCAAGAGAGACCAATGGATTCCATGCTGCAACTAAGCTTTAAGAAACTATCAGTGGTCAAGTTTTAATGTAACACAAGCATAACTCAGAGATACTGCGGGTTCAGTTCTGGACCACTGAGATAAAGCGAATACTGCAATAAAGCAAGTCACATGGATATTTTGGTTTTCCAGCACATATAAAAGTTATGTTTACACTATACTGTTGTCTACTAAGTGTGCAATAGTATTATATATCTTAAAAAGAACACTGGGGGCTTCCCTGGTGGCACAGTGGTTGAGAGTACGCCTGCCGATGCAGGGGACACGGGTTCGTGCCCCGGTCCGGGAGGATGTCACATGCCGCAGAGCGGCTGGGCCCGTGAGCCATGGCTGCTGAGCCTGCGCGTCCGGAGCCTGTGCTCCGCAACGGGAGAGGCCACAACAGTGAGAGGCCCGCGTACCGCAAACGAGAAAAAAAAAAAGAACACTGTACCTTAATTTTAAAATACTTTGTTGCTAAAAAATGCTAACCATCACCTGAGCCTTCAGTGTGTAATCTTTTTGCAAGAGTAACATTCAAGACCACTGATCACAGATCACTGTAACAAATATAATAACAATAAGAAAGTCTGAAATATTGTGAGGATTACCAAAATGTGACACAGAGACACAAGGTGAGCAAATACTGTTGGAAAAATGGCACCAACCAACTTGCTTAATGCAGGGTTTCCACAAACCTTCAATTTGTTTTTTTTAAAAAAAAAAAGGAGGGACATGTCTATCACAGAAGAATATTCATAATTACCTGAAAAGGCCATTAAGATACTTCTCCTGCTTCCAACTACATATCCAGGTGATACCAGACTTTCCTAATATACTTAAACTAAAACAACATACCTGGTAGAAAAGCAAATATGAAAATCCAGCTGTATTCTAGTAAGCCAAACATTACAGATTTGTTAAAATATATAAATGCTACACTTCTCACTAATATCTTTTTTCAAAAGATATTTTTCATAAAAATGTTAATTATGTTAACTCAAAAGGGGTTCACTGTTATTTTAAGTGAATTAAATATTCTTCTCAGTTTTAATTTTTAGTTTAAAAAATACTGATTAAAAATATATATATACTGATAAAGTCACATAAATTAAAACTCTCTGGAGTCCTCAATAAAAATTTTGAGAGTACAAGTGCTTCTTGAGCCCAGAAAGTTTGAGAACTGCTGCCCTAGCCTAATCTTTTATTTGATACTTGATTTCTGAATTGCATATTTTATACGATATACAAGTTTCGATCAGATGCAGTACTCCAGTGAAAGGGAGTGCTCTTCCTCCATAAATTCACTGCTCTAATGTTAGTTATAATTGGTGTAGATGCTGCCAGTAATTACCAGGAGCAATCATCAACTTCTTCCAGGTTGAACCCACTATTGAAACTAGAAAGCCATGTATTTGTTTTCCCAGGATCACACGCAGTACTAGGTGTTTATGAGACCCATTTGATCAGTGAGATAGAAAGGAAACACTGATGAGGGGCTTCTGGGAAAGCTTTTCCTCACAAGAGCCCAGGAAGAGAAGTCCCCAGGTACCTTTTCCAATTCTCTTTCTGTTTTAAATAGGGATGAGAAGTCTGGAACTACCAGTCTTCCTGTGACCAGAACACAAAGAGACAGAATGTGGACAGCTACGGAAGGCAGAACAAAACAACAGAAAAACTAGGGACCTGATGATATAATTGAACAGTGGAAAGAATCTTGGAATTGCCAATCTGAAGAAATCTAGTTGAACAAAAAACCAAAGTTCTTTTGGTTTAATGTATTGCTCGTCAGATTTTCTGTTCCATGTAGGCAAAAGCATTCCTAACATATTTAACAATAAACTTCCTCATTTGGTCCTAATTCAGCTCCCACACATACTATCCACAAATACTAAGTAGTGTCATGAAGTCTCCATTTTACCCCAACAATTGTTGTTCTACAACTAAAGACAAATAGTCCTTCTTCGGAACTGGTTGATAAATATGAAACCAAATACTCTCTTTTTCCTACCCTTCAGAGTAGAAATAATTCTGAGATCTAGTTCTGTAAGAATTTGCAAGAATCTCTAAAGACAACGAAATTAAAAAAGCATTCAATATGCTGACTGACAGAGACACGATGCATAATCATGGGCTTATCACAGTCTTCTGCTTTCATAATCAAGATAATTTTTTCAATGGCAGGTATCTTCATCCACTTTTCAGAAATCCTTTTGGAAAATACGGAGGTTGTACACTCAATTGCATACAAGCACTAGGGAACTAATCTACAATGACTGAGGAGGGCTAAGTTAAGAAAATTTGGACTATGAAGAAATGCCCCATTTCAAAGGAACATCTGCTACCCAAGGCCAGCCAGCTAATTATTGCTATCTGAGAATAAGGGCCCGGAGTTGCCAGATCTTCTAATTTTGGAGGAAGAGTTAGATGTCTAGATTGCTTTGGAAAATCTGCAATATTTAATTGTTGGCAACAGATTTAAAACAAAAAGAACCCAACCTGAGCCAAAATAATACATATCCAGGCTTGATCTCCCCTACTGACAGCTAGCACATCAACTCCAGTGTGATATTTAAACTGCAACAGCCCAAGAAAATGCTATTAAAACTCATTACATGGATTGAAAATTTTCAGGATAAATTCCAAAGGTATATTTAAAATGCTAGTCACAGAAAGTTAGCACCCATCTCATATGAATAAAGGGGCTTCATCACTAATCTGCTTACCTCCAGCAGTAGAAGTGTCTCCTGTTCAGTCCATTCTCTTCCAGCACTAGCACCTTTACTCTAAAGATAAAAATTCAGAAATTATTTACTCATTCCTAAAGGTTGAATGGAGCTCATCAGGATTCCCTTCTAAGTTCTGCAGACCGTTTTCTGCAATCCACCAAAGTCAGTCCCTGAGTAACAAGAATAAAACACATAAGGAACCAAAACTCCCAACAGAAAGGCTGGCTTATTTCAAAGATTTCTTGCTATCTACCAAGGAGTCATGGACTACTTAGACATTAGACATGGATTACTTAGACCCCTTATTTCTATTATTTATAAGAAAACCAAGTCTGTGTTGTGTAAAACCAAATCAACTGACTCATACTTCTTGATTTGCAGATTCTACTCCATTCATGAAGAGGACTGGCTGTGTAGTATACTTGATATTATTCTTTAGCCGCATATGTTACTAATTCAAAATACACATTCTAACATATTATCCCTTCTCTGAAAATTCTACTTTGGGAGATTACAATTTAAGAAATGAAAACTTCTATAGTCCATGATTCCTTTGTGTCAATAAAGTTTCTCAGTTCATTTGACTCAACCTTTCTGCACGACTGTGCTATACACTGCAGGTAAAAATTATGATTTATTAGGTCTCCATAATATTCAATCCATATCATTATGAAATATTTGTTCATTTGCAAAAAATGTACTAAAAATAACTAGTCTTGGGCTTCCCTGGTGGCGCAGTGGTTGAGAGTCCGCCTGCCGATGCAGGGGACACGGGTTCATGCCCTGGTCCGGGAAGATCCCACATGCCGCAGAGCGACTGGGCCCATAAGCCATGGCCGCTGAGCCTGTGCGTCCAAAGCCTGTGCTCCGCAACGGGAGAGGCCACAACAGTGAGAGGCCCGCGTACCACAAAATAAATAAATAAATAAATAAATAAATAAAAATAACTAGTCTTTAAATACAGAATAAGAAGAGGAATCTAAGAATTGCAGGATTAAAAGTCTAAAGTATGCCTTTGTGAGGAAGAAAAGATGTACGTAGCTTTAACTCCCAATACACTGCTCAGACTCCTTGAGGATTACTTTAAGAGAACCAAAGGCTACTCTTTTTTATTTTGTTTTTGGCAGCATGTGGGATCTTAGTTCCCTGACCAGGAACCCAGGCCCTTGGCAGTGAGAGCTAACCACTGGACCGCCAGGGAATTCCCCCAAAGGCTACTCTTAATGAACAAACATCAGAAGTGACCATCAATCAGATATGGAGCCCTGAGTGGAACAACATTCATCAATATTTCATCTAATTTCTGAAAAAGAAGACCCAAATATAGGGCAGATCTGTATAACCTAGACATGAATGGCATTTACTGGGTAGGTCCACAGCAACCATTTCCCCACTTCTCATCCACAAAGCATAGAAAGGATTTTCCCCATTCCTACTGGCTTAAGTCAGTTAATGTTTCTCCTCTTGATTACAACTTGAGTAACTTCATCAGGGCCAGGGTTTCTACATGATTTTAGAATTTCTTTCTTTTGTATTTATTGAGGTAAAATATATGTATAACAAAATACACAAATCTTATGTGTACAGTGTGACTACAATTCTACTTATAATACCCATGTAACAACACTCAAATCAATACTGAAAAGCACCCCCCCTTAACCTCCAGTTGTTAACAAACCACAAAAGTATTGATACACACTATTCTGAATTCTACAATCGTAGGCTAGTTTCTGTGGATCTGAATTTTATAATAACAAAACCATTCAGTATGTAGTTTATGGGTCTGGTTTCTTGTCCAATATTATGGTAAGCAGATTCAACCTCACTGTTATATGAAGAAGTGAAACATTTCATCTCTGTATAGCATTATATTGTTTGAATAAACCACAATTTACCCATTATATTATTTACAGTTTTTGACTATCCTGGATAAGGCTGCTATGGATGTTCTCGCACATTCTTTTATAAACCCATTTATCTGGTCTATATAGCCAGAAGTTGGATAATTGGGTACATACATGTTTAGCTATAATCGTGTTCTCTACACTTTTACTTTCTGGAAGAACTTATGTAGATTGGTATTATTTCTTCCTTATGTGCCTGGTACAAATTCATCAGCAGAATCATCTGGGCATAGAGTTTTGTTTTTAGGAAGACGTTTAACTACATATAGATATTGTATAACAGTGTATAAATTATACACTTGAATAAGGTGGTTCAAGTATATAATTTCTAGTGGCTGCTCTAAAAAATTATCACAAACTTGGTGGCTTAAAATAACAAAAATTTATCCTCTCACAGCTCAGGAGGATAGAAGTTCAAAATCATTATGACTGAACCAAAATCAAGGTGTTAGCAAGGCAATGCTCCCTCTGGAAGCTCTAGGGGAGAATAAATTCTTTGTCTTTCCTTCTTCTGGTGGCTGCCCCAGAATTCTTTGGTTTGTAGCCACCTCATTCCAGTATCTGCATCCAAGATCACATAGATTTTACAGCCTCCTCCTGTATGTAAAATCTCTATACTTTTCTCTTATAAGGACAAACGTGATGGTACTCAGAGCCCACCAGAATAATACGGGATTATCTCATCTTAAAAATCTTAACTTAATCACATCTGCAAAGGATCTTTTTCCATATAAGGTAATATTTACAAGTTACAGATATGAGGACCTGATTTCTTTGGAGGACATTATTTTTAACCTAATATGTCAAGTTATCTCTATCCTGGGAAGACTTTTATATCTTCGTTTTTCAAAAAAATATATTTATTTATTTGGTTACACTGGGTCTTGGTTGTGGCAGGTGGGCTCCTTAGTAGTGGCTTGCAGGCTCCTAAGTTGCAGCATGCAGGCTCCTTAGTTGTGGCATGCGAACTCTTGGCTGCAGCATGCATGTGTGATCTAGTTCCCTGACCAGGGATTGAAGGTGGGCCCCCTGCATTGGGAACACAGAGTCTTAACCACTGCACCACCAGGGAAGTCCCAACTTTTATATTTTGTTGCTTTCAAGGGATTTGCCCATTTCATCAAAGTGTCAAATATATTACCACGAAGTTGTTAAGCATATTCTTTATTGCCTTTATATATAAGTAGAATCAACAGTGATGTACTCTTTCATTCCTGATCAGAGATTTGTGTTTTCTCTTTTCTTCTTGATCACTCTTGGCTAGAGGTTTATCAAATTTATCGATCTCTTCAAATAACCATCTTCTTATTTTATTAATCTTCTCTATTGTTTTCCTATTTTTGGTTTCTAGTTTAATTTTGCTGTGGTGAATCAACCACATTCATTCCATATGTATAAAATCATACAACCACACTGTATAATTTCAATCATTTAAAACTTATGATACTAATTTTATTGCTCAGAATTGTGTACATTTTGTTGAGTATTCCCCGTGAATTTTATTATTATTATTATTATTATTTTTTTTTTACTTTTTGGCTGCACTGCGTGGCATGTGGGATCTTAGTTCCCTGACCAGGGATCGAACCCACGCCCCCTCCAGTGGAAGCATGGAGTCTTAACCACTGAACCACCAGGGAAGTCCCCCCAAGAACTTTAAAACAATGTGTTTCTGCTATTTTGCAGAATCTTCTATGAATACCAATAGACCTTATTGGTTGATAGTGGTGATGTAGGTCTTTTATACTCTTGCTGACTTTCTATTTGTTCTATCAATTACCGAGAAAGGATCGTTGAAATCTCCAACTATACTTGAGTGTCTGACTATTACTCCTTTCTGTTCTGTCAGTTTTTGCTTTATATGTACTTTGAAGGTCTTTAATTAGGTACATATGTATTTAGGATGATTGCGTCCTCTTGATTAATCAATCCCCTTATCATTATGAAACACCTCTACTTCTGGTAAAATAAGCTGTTCTGATGTCTACTCTTTTATAAATATTAATATGGTGATTCTGGCTTCCTTTTGTTTAGAAGGTATGTCTTTTCCCACTCATTTTCTTTTAGTCTGTGTCTTTGTATTTAAAGTGGGTTTCTTGTAGACAATACATGTTTGTCCTTGATTTTTTTAAACCAATTTGACAATCTCTGCTGCTAAATTGGAATATTAAAACCATTAATGTTCAATTCTATACTACTATCCCTATGGTCAGATGTAAATCTTCCATCTTGCTATTTTCTATTCTTTCCATCTGTTCCTTGTTTCCTTCCCTCTTGTGGAGTAACATTTTTGTGAAGTATTATTGTTTTTATTCCATTATTGGCTTATTAGTTATGCATCTTTAAATAGTTAATCTAAGATTTACAATATCCATCTCTAAACTGTCACAGTGTACTCTCAAATAATATTTTAGCACTGTCACATATAGTGTAAGAACTTTAATACAGTATACTTCCAATTCCTTTTCCTGTCCTTTTAGTGATGTTTGGTCTTCAATATCAATATGCTGTGAACCTAAATACATATTGTTATTTTTGGTTTAAACAGTATTATCCTTTTAAACAATTAAAAATAAAAGGGAAATGTCTTTAATACTGACCCATATGTTGACCTCTTCTGGCACCCTTTATTCTTCCATGCAGATCCAGTCCCCTCCCAAAATGCTTTATCAAATTATTAGTTTACCCTATAATCAATCCTTCTCAACAATTTCAGAACTTTACAACAGTTTAACTCAATTTATTCTTCTTCTGCCTTTCTGCTATTTTTGTCATTTCTACATGTTACAAACCTCCTAAAATGTTCGTTGTTTAAAAAGTCTACATTCCTTTATATTTAACTACTTATTTACACTTCTCCATGCTCTTTATTCCTTCTCTAGCATCACGTGCTTCCATTTGGAATCATTACCCTTCATCCTGAAGAACTTCCTTTAGTGTCCTTACATTGTGAACTAGTGATAACTGCTCTACCTTTTGAATGTCTGTGAACGCCTTTATTGCACTTTCTATTTTGAAAGGTATTTCTACTAGATACAGAATTTCAGTGACAATTTTCCTTTCAGCATTTAAAAATATTATTAAACTGTCCACTGGTTTCTATCATTTCTGTTGAAAAGTCAGACATCAGTTTTATCATTGTGCCTCTGAATCGAATGTGTCCTTCCCCAACCTCCCTGCTCCTTGGCTGATTTAAGATGTTAGCTTTAAGAGTTTAAGCTCCAGGACTTCCCTGGTGGTGCAGTGGTTAAGAATCCGCCTGCCAATGCAGGGGACACGGGTTTGAGCCCTGGTCCGGGAAGATCCCACATGCCGCAGATCAACTAAGTCCGTGTGCCACAACTACTGAGCCCATGTGCCACAACTACTGAAGCCCATGTGCCTACAGCCCGTGCTCCGCAACAAGAGAAGCTACCACAATGAGAAGCCCATGCACCGCAGCAAAAGGTAGCCCCCGCTCACGTCAACTAGAGAAAGCCTGCCCGCAGCAATGAAGACCCAACGCACCCAAAAATAAATTAAAAAAAAAAAAAAGAGGTTAAGCACCATTTGCCTGAGTATGGTTTTCTCTATATCCAAACTTGGATATGTTCAGTCTCTCTTATTCTGTGAGTTGATAACTTTTCATTAGTTATGGAAAATTTTTAGGCCTTACATCTTCAAGTATTGCTTCTGTACCATTCTTTCTCTTCTCATAGGTCTCTAATGATAAATATTAATTCTTTTGACTGTATCTCATGTGTCTCTGTACTCTTTTCTCTTTGTCCTGTCCCCCCAACTTCAACCAATTTCTTTTCCTCTTGCTGTTTCAGTTTCAATGTATCTATTAACCTGAGTTCACTAATCCTGTCTTCTGCTGTGTCCAGCCTGCTGTTAAACCTATCCAATGGGTTAATTTCAGTATATTTTCAATTGTTCAACAGGTATTTGATTCTTTTTATATATTCCCATTCTCTGTTGAAATTCTCCATTTTCCCCCTCATTTTAACACATTAATCATAGTTATTTTTAAATACCTATCTTCTAACCATACTAAGAAAAGGTAAGATACGTGACTTTTATAAAATGTCATCAGATTTAAGTAGAAAGCACCTCCTTACCTTACAGAAAGTAAAACAAGTTTCTTACGGAAAATGATGCTTCTTAGAAGGAAGAAGGACAAAGAGCACATGCTAGCTTGTAGTCCATATGTCCCTATAGAAAAATCCTTACCTTTGCTAAGGTTTTCTTGGAGTAAACGTCAGTACGAAGACCAAAGTTCTGCAAATCAATTGGTTTTTCCTTGTTCTTCTCAGGAAAATTTAACATCTGCTGAGCAGCAGGAACCTATGAGTCAAATAAATGATAAATGGCTGTATTAACCTCTACAAAGTAAACGGGACAGAGGCTTTTAAGGATGTTTAATATCGGCACTTAAACCACTAGAGATTCTACAAAAAAATAAATACCTACACCTTACACTACACTTCTAACAAAAATTCAACATGTAAGAAACATTTTTTTTTTTTTGCCTAAGTCACAGAGAATATAGACAAGTCTTCTTTAATATTTCATAGTGGAGGGCAATTTATAGGTTAGATTCGTGTTATTCCAACTGAATGGTATACATAATCCGATTGACATAATAATCTTTTCAAGGGACTTCCCTGGTGGCGCACTGGTTAAGAATCCACCTGCCAATGCAGAGGACACGGGTTAGAGCCCTGGTCTGGGAAGATCTCACATGCCGCGGAGCAACTAAGCCCGTGCATCACAACTACTGAGCCTGTGCTCTAGAGCCCGTTAGCCACAACTACTGAAGCCTGCGTGCCTAGAGCCTGTGCTGCGCAACAAGGGAAGCCAACGCACCGCAACAAAGAGTAGTCCCTGCTCACTGCAACTAGAGAAAGCCAGAGCACAGCAAAAAAGATCCAACGTGGCCAAAAATAAATAAATTAAATAAATTAAAAAAAATTATATAGAAGAGATTAAAAGAGAAAAAAAGAACGTGTGCATAGATGTCCACTTTCCAAATGTTAGGAAGGGGAAGTTCTAAACAATTTAACACATTTATACAGTCTGCTTCTTTATTAGTGTCTTCGATGGCAGAAGTGATAAAGGAGCCATGAGTTATGAAAGCAAATCTCTAAGAGGATAAAGCATAGACTCTTGGCATTAATGGGAGAGCATTATCTTAAACAACTAAATATTCTTATGGACTCAAACATTTACAACATACAAAAACAAACAAACATAACCTATCAGCTAAGAAACAGCACTATTATATGACTATAATAGTAATTCCTGAATATAAATGCAAGAAGTGGTTGTCTATTACCACCCAGACCTGAAAAAAAGGCTGCACTAATTTACCTGAGGTGATCGAAGATGTAGAGGTACAAGCCCAGAGGGGGTATCAGCTAATACATTGAAATGAGGAGTCGGAGGAGGTCCCATTGCCATGGGTCGACTTTCTGGATCCACTTGGTAATTAACAAGCCCCCACTGCTCTAAAAAGGCATGAACCCTGAAGAATAAAGCTCTTAAAGTTAAAATCTAGAGAATGTACCTCATCATCTTCATAAGCATCATTACATTTCATTAAAAAACAAACGAAAAAAAAACCCTAAGTAAACGTGTTCTCTTGTAGGCTATGAACCATCACAAAGTAACTGACAATTTTGGTTTGAGGGACAATTTCTACAAACTCAAAATAATGTTGAACATAGCACCCCCAAACCTAGTATAAAGCCTAATCATTTCAATCACAGAAACGAGGGAACAAATGCTCATGTAGGTCCATGGTGAAAGAGCTCACACGTAAACCAAACTCACAGGAGGAGACCTACATTTTGTTTTTTTCTTTACACAGATTTAGGGCACAGAGCTTATCCATTCCCCACCCTAACCCACTCTCCATCTACGGTCAGTTTATGATTAGACCATACAATAAAAGATGTAAAATGTAAAAATTAAAAAAACAAAAAGATGCTTTAGGTATTTTATTAACCAAGAAAACATCCAGCTTAGTCAACCTAACATTAGCAATGTATCAGTAACCACCTGCAGTGAAATATCTGAGAAAAAGTCAAGACATCCTTACCTCATCACAGCACATACATCTCCAGTCAAGTTCCTCCGACAAGCAGTGCTGGTTAAATATTCCTGGGGATTTAGGCGGTATGTGTCGATCATAAAATTTCGATATGCCAAGTATCTAAAAAGTAATGGCAAAATTCATAAGGTGAACACACATCCTTTCAAAAACAGTAACTCATAGAGCCAAACAGTTCCATATTCCTCAACCAAATACAACAAAAAGTTAAGACAACAGTCCAATAAACAATAGTGATAATGTACTGAGTATTTACAGTCATAAGTGTAACTCAGAGTAAGAATCCCTAAAATGCAAAACAACTGTCTACTAACATATAATAAGCACAATAGAGTAATCTGATGAAGATAGTGTGAAGTAAAATAAGTACAACCTTGGTCACAGAGGTCAATCAATAATCCTTAGTTGCCTGCAAAATTTGCAAGTAACACTTGGTTACACAGGCTGTCTCCCTAACTACACTACTATATACCTAGCATTTACTGTGTGTCAGCCATAGGTCTAAGCACTTTCTGTGTAGTAATGCATTTAATCCTCACAATCTCTGTATAAGGTAGGATCTATTATTATTCTATTTATAGATGAGGGTTAAAGAATTTGTTCTATGGGACTTCCCAGTCGGTCAAGTGGTTAAGACTCTGTACTTCCAACACAAGCGGCGCAGGTTTGATCCCTGGTCAGGGAGCTAAGATCCCACATGCCATGAGGCACAGTGGCCAAGAAAATTACAAACAAAATGCACACACACACACTCACACACAACTAGAACAGGGAGCTAAGATCCCACATCTCGTGACGCACAGTGGCCAAGAAAATTACAAACAGAACACACACACACACACACACACACAACTAGAATTTGTCCCAGACCACAAGGCTGGTTAAGTGGTGGAGCTAGAATTCGGCTAAGTGTGGTGGCTCTGGCTCTGACAATGGTTATATACTTCCTGACTTTTTTTTTATCAGTTTTTTAGAGATCCCAGCTATGCGACAAGTAGAACCTATGAAGCCAAACTCAGAGGTAAGACAAGCCATATAAAAAAGGAGAGAAAAACTGAGATTCTGAGTCATAGCAGATTCCACATCCACAGTGTACCCAAGCATTTCTGCCATAAAATACTTAAAACAAGTGTGTAAAGAAGGTAGAGACCTAGCAAAACTTCTTACCACAAAAGTAAAGCAAAAGAACAGCAGCTTGAAGTTAGCTACATCAGAGTAAAAAAGGTATACTATTCAAAGAGTCTGGTATAACCACAGCTGGATAAACAAAGATTGAAAGGCGAATTTACGTTTAAATGGGCTAAGTTGTGCTTTTAAATAGCAGACTGCCAAGAACTGTAAGTATTTATAAATACTGGCAATTTGCAATTCGGTGGCAATAGGCAAATTAGCCAGAAGAATATACCATGTCTAAATAGGTGAAAAAACCTGACTGGGCTTCTTATGCCAAATCTTTGATTTTGGTTTTAAATGACTCCTTACAGCTTTGTTATGAAAAGCTGAAATTTGCTGTGACACCTAAACGTAGAATCTCAAACTATCATGGATAATTTACCACGAGAAAATATTTATTATTTGATTTTCTGTATTACACCCATGTGCTTTGTGTGTAAAAGCATCCTTCCCTAAACAATTTAAACAAGAGACATCTATTTGCACAGTCACATGTGTATAACAGACAACAGATTAACACTATGAAGATAAGACACGGAAAGGTAATTATAGTGTGATAGATACGGATTTATTTTAGGGGGCAAGGATTTCTGGAAGTCTATAATTAAGGGTCACCAGGCAAAGATAAAAATACTTCCTAATGAACTTCTTCCTTCTAATAAAAGTTTTTCTGCTTCCAATGCAAAGCACAACAATGCTTTATGTAATTAAGATCAATTTATATGTAGCTATTATCATCATACTTGGCATTCTCTTATTTATTTATTTAAAATTTTTTTGGCCGCAGCCCATGGCATGTGGGATCTTAGTTCCCCGAGTAGGGATCAAACCCGTGCCCTCTGCGTAGAAGCACAGAGTCTTAACCACTGGACTGCCATGGAAGCCCTTGGCATTCTTTTAACTAGAAGTCATTCATAAGGAAAATAAGATAAAGGTTCACTTTCTCCTAGATTACATATAATACATATAATCAATAAAAAACAGGTACTCACAAGGTGAGTTAGGGAGAAAACTGGACTCGGTTTAGTGAGTATCTGTTACTGAATTCAGTCTTTAGCTGCAAAAGCTGATGTGTATGTATCAACAGTTCAAGATTGAGGAAGAAAAAATTTGAAACAATTTCCTTTGAAGCAAGGAGTACTGTGTAGCTGAGATATGAACACTGTTCTGAACAGAGTAAGATATTTGTAAACTTTCAGACAATAGCAAAGATTAACTCAGAAGGGGTGCTTTAAGAACCCCCTGCCAAACACATCCAAATATTAATTTTTCTTAATACTGGTCCCACTAAAATATGTAACAGCATCAGGATTACATCTTTACATTTCACTCACATCTCCGGAGTCTTGGATTTGTTTTTTCCATTGAAAAACTCAGGAAGAGCACGCCGTTCAATCACATGAATACTGAAGGGGAAAAAGACAATTAGGAACCCTCTTAGAAAAATAAAATCCTGAAATTTGAGCTAAGCTTGTTTAACTTTCAAAGTGAAACTGATAAAACCAAAAACTGAGCCCTACTTGCAAAATTTAACTGGCTTACACAAGTTCCTATGTATTAACAGTATGTAATAATAAAATTAAAGTATATAATATATATTTATAAACTTATATATAATATATAGAGCTAAAGAAAGCTTTCCCTTTCTCACCCCCAATACTTACTGTAGTTTTTCTATTCCCATAACCAAACTCTATAAACATAAACACTGAAGAAAAACAACAACAAAAAACACACTGAAGGCTTCAGATTTTATGTTCTTGTCATAATACACTGTAACTAGATGATGAGCCACAAATTAGGAAAAGTTCTTTGGAAATTGGATGACAAAAATCACAGTACTTGGCATGGCAACAAATTGGTGAAATGAATGATCGACCAAAAGACAACGAAATTGACTGTAATCGGTTTCTCAGGCTCAACATTAATGCACTTTTTCATCCAGCCCTCAGAAACTTTGTGGTGAACTGAATTTTTTAAAATAGTTCAGTGATTTACTGCTTTTAAAAAAGATCACAGAACTAATTTTTAACATTCAGATAAAAAGCACTGATAATTTTATAAAATGTTACAGGTGATAAGCACTATAGAGACCATGTGAAATGATCAGGCCTAAAACACTCTACAAATGAAACCAACTGTACATTTAGCACAAAGGTTTTGACATTAATGCTAATCAGTATTTTTCCTGATGACACATTTTAGTTTCTCAGTGCCTTTTCAGATATGCAACATGTACAGAGATTACATGGGAAAGAGCAAATCAATAGTCTGTGAATACAAATAAAAGCATTCACTCTTTCATTATTCGGTAACATTTAAATTGTTTGAATTGGATACTACCAAATACTATAAATAAAATGAATCACCTGGAAACTTACAGGAAGATGATTTCTAAGATGAATTTATGTTCCATAGATACATGTATAATGAATTTCCAAGTTTTATTATAAGGAGAATAACTGTAAGCAATTAATAAACTGGTCCTAATATACCTCTCATTGTTATGTTACAGGTTAGGAAGAGGCCACAAAGACAATTTCACCAAGAACAAAACACACAAGAATGTTTAATCACAACCACTTTCTTTTTCAAAAATCTATGTTTGAAGTACTGGCAGCTGATTCCTTAGGTTCTGAGAATGAGTCAAGTAGTAGAAGGAGTGGGATATTCGGAATCAGAAAACCTGAGTTCTTCCAATTAGCAACTCTGCAACTTTGCACCACTTCAACTGAGGCTGTAGTTATCTATAAAATAGGGATATAACTAATACCTCTACTGTCCATCTAACAGCACACTTTGTGACATGCAAAGATCACCATGCAAATGGAAGTGTTTCTGTAAACTATAAAAACCTAAAACACTATGTACTGTTATGACATTCCCCTTTTTTGAGGGGAAAATGCTAGTTTCTCAAGCCATTCTGAATCTTACTCTGTAACTACAAATAACAATAATGAAACTTCCAAATTTCAAAGTAATTTAACATAATAATCAATGTAATGAAGACTGACCTTCAAAGAAAAGCAATATACTTATTCTGTTTCAGCTTCTACTTATTCAAAACAATGAGGAACAGCATTCAGAGTTAGTTTTAAAAAGTATGCTGGGGGCTTCCCTGCTGGCGCAGTGGTTGAGAGTCCGTCTGCCAATGCAGGGGACATGAGTTCGTGCCTTGGTCTGGGAAGATCCCACATGCCGCGGAGTGGCTGGGCCCATGAGCCACGGCAGCTGAGCCTGCGCGTCCAGAGTGCTCCGCAACGGGAGAGGCCACAACAGTGAGAGGCCCGCGTACCGCAAAAAAAAAAAAGTATGCTGAAAAGTCTCAATAGTAGAGGCCATACCTTGTGGTTTTAGACAAAAGTAAGCTATGACTCAAATGGACCATCCACCCTATTCTTTTAAGTTGGTTTTAAAAGATATATGTGTGTGTGTGTGTGTATATATATATATATATATATATATATATATATATATATGCACAGGACCACGAGATTGTAAGGGCAGCATCACTAGACTAAATATATAGCCTTCCAATCAAAGTACCTTAAAGAAACTAACATCTATTTGGAGTTCTGGTTCATACATTTAAAAATAAAAAACTGTCCAACA
The DNA here is from genome assembly GCF_011762595.2 of Tursiops truncatus. Taxonomy (NCBI): domain Eukaryota; kingdom Metazoa; phylum Chordata; class Mammalia; order Artiodactyla; family Delphinidae; genus Tursiops; species Tursiops truncatus. Next base: position 62,909,564 of record NC_047043.1, read on the forward strand.
AAAATCAGCCTGACGTGAAAGAGTTACATTTCATAAGTAATCAATTAGTAAGATAGGTACATCTCCATTTATTTCCAGCCATGTTCCAAGGGTGCCACGGTGGCTGTGATAAATGACAGGGAGGGTGCTGAAGAGGTTGTTTTCCTGAACTCTTTTACATGCCAGGGTTTATACAAGAAAGGGCTCCTGTTTCCGATTAACATGAAGCCATTATTGGGTACTAAGATGAATTTTTCTTTAAAAATTTCCATAATGTTTAAAAATCATATAATGAACATCAATATTTTATAATTATTAAATACTCAAGCATTTGCCTGTCTGAACTAAAACTGACTCCAAATGAGTCAGGTTCAAGTTTACAAAATTTTATAATCCTAAATTACAACATAATAGTTTCTATCCCCAAGTAAAACAACCAAAAGAACACAGTCCAAAGTTAAAATAAAATAACTTTCCATTCCCCTTCATCCAGTGTGACAGTGATTACTGATGAGGGGACCTGGGCAGAAGAGCACAATTTTTAAAATAAATTTATTTATTTAGTTTTGGCTGTGTTGGGTCTTCGTTGCTGCACGCAGGCTTTCTCTAGTTGTGGCGAGCGGGGGCTACTCTTCATTGCGGTGCGCGGGCTTCTCAATGAGGTGGCTTCTCTTGTTGCGGAGCACAGGCTCTAAGCACGCGGGCTTCAGTAGTTGCAACGCGTGGGCTCAGTAGTTGTGGCTCGTGGGCTCTAGAGCACAGGCTCAGTAGTTGTGGCGCACGGGCTTAGCTGCTCCACGGCATGTGGGATCTTCCCAGACCAGGGCTCGAACCCGTGTCCCCAGCATTGGCAGGCGGATTCTTAACCACTGCGCCACCAGGGAAGTCCTGAGCACAATATAATTTCAAGGAAAGTTTTCCCACTCCTAATTACCATGTTCACAGATGTAAGCAACCTACTCACCAGTTATAATCAAACCACGATGCATAGCTAGGAATAATAATGTGATTGGTCTGCTCTGTCACATTATCTTCACCAGGGTCAACTGACCGACTCTGATCACCTTTGCCAGGATCTTCATCTTCCTGTAGAAAAGAAGCCAAAGTTCAGAGAAAGAGAACTACAGAGAGATATGGAATAGCTTTCAAATTTCTAATAGCAGGTTACAGAAAATGCAGCTAGCTGATCCAATTTCAAGGACCAGGAAAACAAATTTCAAGTAAAAATAGCCTTTCACAGTTTTTAAGGTACCTTCACAAGATGTCCAGATGAGATAGCATATTTTTTTCCTCCTTTTTACAGATGAGGGAATCAACTCATAGAAAGCCCAAAACTTTTTCCACAATAGCCTGCTCCTTATTTGTCTAGTTTTACCTAATCCTTGAATCACAAATCTAAATTACTAGTTCTCAATTTATAAGGAGGTAACACAAGGACACTGAGACATAATGATAAGGTTTCCCCAATCCCAAAGATTGAGTACTAAGTATCTGCCAACAGCGATATGTGCAATATCTCACTTATTCCTCACAATAACAGCAGGTACTGTTTATTATCTCTTTTGTGGATGAGAAAATGATGCACAGAGCTAACAAGACATAAACAGGATAAAACTCCAGAAAGTGCAGCTAGAGGGCCTACACTCTTAACCACTGTTACTGCTGAAAATTAGTTCTGACTTTTATCACATTTATGTAGGTTTTGCAAATGATTCCACCTAAAAACCTGGTTTTGCTAATACAATAATTTCAAAAAGCACTGCTTTAGGTCAAAACACAAGAACATTTTTTATGCTACCAGTAAACAGTAATAATTACTTTTTTTTTTTTTTGGCTGCATGTGGGATATTAGTTCCCCGACCGAGGCCCACAGCAGTGAAAGCACGGAGTCCGAACCACTGGACCACCAGGGAATTCTCCCAGTAATAATTACTTTCAAATAATATTATCTAACATACGCTTTATATTCAAGGGGATCCAAGTGTCCCATAAATGTCCTTTACAGATTTTTCTCCTCAATACAGAACCTGATCAAGGAGTCCATATTATATATGATATTCATGCCTCCTTAGTCTCCTTTAACCCCTGCCTCCTTTTTGGGGGAGATTTTATGACATTAAAATTCTTGAAGAATCCAGACCAGACAGCTTGTAGAGCATCTACCAATCTCTATCACAATGATTCTTCATAATTAACTTCAGATTAAACATTTTCACAAAGAATACTACAGGAAATAAGCTTATTAACATTTAGATATTTTCAAATTGTGTAGAGTTCTATCTATCAACCTTTTATCTGTGGTGTTTTTACTGTTTTTAATCATATAAAATTCTTTTCTGTTAAGAAACCAGTCAAATTTTGCATCATATTCTTTTACAAAGGTTCCATAGTTTAATTTCTACCTTTAACTTAAATCAACCTAAATTTCCTGTGTTATATTACTTTAGGTGAGGATCTAGCTACTGCTAGAAACTTAAGACAGTAGTTTCCTTAAGATCAATGAATATCAAAAAAAAAATTTTAATGTATGAAATCATCAAGGAAACGCTGGTTGTTACTTACATGATGTTGAAACAAATATGTTAATATTGATGACAAAGGTAAGGAATTTTATTTCCCAAACCAGGGAAGCTAGCAAAATCTATGCTCATCGTTAATTTGTTTTTGTGGCATAGGTTCTACAAATTCAATGTGATTCAATTCAGAAAATTTTCTTTATTCAGGAAAACTAGGGAGAGGCTGGTATTGAAATGAATAAAGGCTGACAGTCTACAGTTTAATCATCTCAGTGAGGAAAGAAGCAGGATGATATCATGGGACTGGTGTTAGAGTAACCACCTCTAACCATCTTAGGCTTAAGTTACATAACAGACTTGTCTATAGTTTCAAAAGTACTCTCACCCTTGGCATAAAAAAAAGTGGGGGGGTAATTCTTTGGTTTTCTATTTTGGTCTCCTTTATTGCCACCCAATACTTTCTACTCTAAAAGATGATGTCTTTTTACAAATGTAATATTCATAAATGTTTATGAGTAGCTCTTTGAATAAAGAAGTTTGATTTTAAAGAAAAAGATCATAAGAACAGTTCAGCTAAAGAGCCATCTGTAGTAGAGTTTCTGGAAATACTTTTCCTTGAAATCCTGTCATGAATATTTTCATTTCATGACTGTGTACAAAACAACAAGTGTCACTATGGGGGAAGTTCTCTGACTCACTGAAAAAGAAAAAAAAAGAACTAACCATTTTCGGCATTAAGGAAGTTATTTCAAGGAGATTAAGGATTAGTTACACATCTTAACACAGTTAGAGATGACAACCTGTATAAACAAGGTGCCATTTATTTAAAAAGAGAAATAAAACCTTGCCTAAAATCCAACACCATCCTACAGCCTAATTATTGACATGTCTCCACAGCAAAATTGATGAAACAGGAAGTAGCTGACTTTAAGGCTCAAAAAAAGTGAAGAGTATGATCAAAGGCTACATCAGTTGTGGACTGGGGCTGCACTAATAGAAATAGGAGTGGGAAAATCAAAGCAAGGCACGGTCCCTGCTCACCTGGAATATTGTGCAGCTCTGATTATTAATTTGCAACCAGGAGAGAAATGGAACCAGAAACTATAGCATATGAGGAATACTACCTGGGAAAATGGCAAATTCCTCTTGATAAAATTTGGGGGGTGGGTCAAGAAAGACAGACTATTTTGGGCGTGTGTTAAAAAGAAATTAAATATCAAAAGGACCTCAAAACAGAATATTTCTAAGGAAACTTCCAAATCAGTGTTTCTACTGCTCGATACACAGGACCCCTACAGTTACTGTTGCACCAGGCCTAACTAAATCATTACCTTTCCTCCTGTTGTGACTGTTTCTTCATCCTGCTCATCTGCAAAATCAAAACACGTAATTCATTTAACAGGTAAATGTTCTCTCGATTACCTGGAAACCTTAAGATTTAAGGAACTGATACTCGCCACAGAAAAGGAAAGAAACAGAGCATTATTAAAGCTAATTTACCTTGAATAATTCAGTAAATTAGAATTGTACACAGAAGCATAGAGGTGAGTAAAAATTCAAAGCACAAATCATTAAAATTCTCCAACAACAGGGAACTTAAAATTAAATACTACTTGGGCTACAATCTTAGTCATGATCTTACTTAATAATAGGTAAGGAACTTGGTTTGGGCTCTTGCCTCCAGAGGTTTAGTGAAACAAAGTAATAACATTTCGGATCCCAGAGGAAATGAGTAAAGAATGAGGAGTAGAGAAGGAGGTGATAATCAATCCCTACGGACAAAGTCCTGGCAAGAGTGTTAATACCTTCTGAGGATAGGGGACTACAGGACCTAAATGCTAGTGTTGCAAAAGAACAAAGGCAAATCCATGTATAATCTAAACTAAGCAGCTGATTTCCACAGCGAAAAGTAAAAGTGCCATGGTGGAAAAGGTAAGAGGTTACCGCACAAATAATTACATGATTAAGTTTCTATAACATTTTATTTTTTATATAATTATTATGACCCTTGGCAGTGACTAAGGCACTGTAAAGTTTAAAGAGAACACAAGGAAGCCATTTTTTTTCATTATTCCTTCAAACAAATATTTCCAAGAATCTGCTATTTGAAAAGCATTAAATAAACACACGGCTTAGACAGGGGTCAGGATCTATAGCCTACAAGCTAAATCAGGCCCACTGCCTGTTTTTGTATGGAATCTGGGAAATTGACTCTCAGTGTGTTCCTAGTCAATAGTTAACTGAAAAGAAGGGTGGTTCGCTGTGCCTGGACTGTGCACAACGCAGCTTATGATAAACTTCTGCAGCCTGAAATTCTGGTACGTGTTAGGCAGAGGGTACCCTACATTGCCAGTAAAAACACTGATCTTAGACTCTCAAACAAGCTTCCCTAGATGGAAACACTGCATGTGTGTTGCTGTGGGAAGAGTGCACTCTGTGTGATCCCTCACGTAAGGGAGAGAGAATAAGGAAGCCTGCACCCAGACTCTGCCTGTGTTATTTCCCCTTATGATCTGTTTATGCTTCCTATGTTGCTGTGATATATGTCAGCCGTGAGTACAACTATATGCTGAGTTCTATCAGTCCTTCTAGAGAATCTCCAAACCTGGGGATGGTCTTGGGGATTCCTATCATACCTGCAAGTGAAGAATGATTTTTTTTATTTTTACATGGTTAAAGAGAAAATCAATAGAAGAATAAATATATCATGACATATCAAAAATTAACTGAAATTCAAATTTTGGTGTCTATAAATAAAAGTTTTATTGGAATAAGCCATGATCATTTGTTTATATATTATGAATGGCTGTATCTGCATTAAAATGGCAAAGCTGACTAGTTGTAACTTAGACCTTATAGCCCAAAATGCCAAAAATATTTACTATCTGGTCCTTTTTAGAAAAGTTTGCCAACCCCTACTTTAGAGGATATAAGAAGATGAGTAGTATTTTAACAGGTTATAAAGAACCAGCCTTCAAACACTTAACTAAATTTTATGCACCAGCCACCGTCCAAGTGCTAAGGACACGGGCTTCCCTGGTGGCCCAGTGGTTAAGCATCTGCCTGCCAATGCAGGAGACATGGGTTTGAGCCCTGGTCCGGGAAGATCCCACATGTCGCGGAGCAACTAAGCCCGTGCGTCACAACTACTGAGCCTGCGCTCTACAGCCTGTGAGCCACAACTTCTGAGCCCGTGTACCACGACTACTGAAGCCCATGCACCTATATAGCCCATGCTCCGCAACAAGAGAAGCCACAGCAATAAGCCCACACACCACAACAAAGTGTAGCCCCTGCTCGCTGCAACTAGAGAAAAGCCCACATGCAGCAACAAAGACCCAGTGCAGCCAAAAATAAATAAAATAAAATAAACAAATAAATAAATTTATTTTTTAAAAAAATGCTAAAGACACAATGATGAACAAGAAAAAGTCCCTGTCTTTATGGAGTTTATATTCCAGTTAAGAGTGGCAGGAGATGGAAGACAAAATAAACAAACAGTAAGATATCAAATGTTGAAAACTGCTATACACAGAGGGAGGAACACTCCCGAGCTCATTCTATGAGGCCACCATCACCCTGATACCAAAACCAGACAAGGATGTCACAAAGAAAGAAAACTACAGGCCAATATCTCTGATGAACATAGATGCAAGAATCCTCAACAAAATACTGGCAAACAGAATCCAACAGCACATTAGAAGGATCATACACCATGATTAGGTGGGGTTTATCCCAGGAATGCAAGGATTCTTCAATATACACAAATCAATCAACGTGATACACCATATTAACAAATTGAAGGAGAAAAACCACATGATCATCTCAATAGATGCAGAGAAAGCTTTCAACAAAATTCAACACCCATTTATGATAAAAACCCTCCAGAAAGTAGGCATAGAGGGAACTTATCTCAACATAATAAAGGCCATGTGTGACAAACCCACAGCCAACAACGTCCTCAATGGTGAAAAACTGAAACCACTTCCACTAAGATCAGGAACAAGACAAGGCTGCTCACTCTTACCACTATTATTCAACATAGTTTTGGAGGTTTTAGCCACAGCAATCAGAGAAGAAAAAGAAGTAAAAGGAATCCAAATTGGAAAAGAAGAAGTGAAGCTGTCACTGTTTACAGATGACATGATACTATACATAGAGAATCCTGGAGATGCTACCAGAAGACTACTGGAGCTGATTGGTGAATTTGGTAAAGTAGCAGGATGCAGAATTGATGCACAAAAGTCTCTTGCATTCCTATACACTAATAATGGGGAATCTGAAGGTGATATTGAGAAAACACTCCCATTTACTATTGCAACAAAAAGAATGAAATATCTGGGAGTAAGCCTACCTTGGGAGACGAAGGACCTGTATGCAGAAAATTATGGAACACTGATGAGAGAAACTGGAGATGATGCAGGTAGATGGAGAGGTATGCCATGTTCTTGGATTGGAAGAATCAACATTGTGAGGGTGAATACACTGCCCAGGGCAATCTACAGATTCGGTGCAGTCCCTATCAAACTACCACTGGCACTTTTCACAGATCTCATGGTTTGTATGGAGGCACGGGAGACCCCAAATAGCCAAAGCAATCTTGAGAAAGAAAGGCAGAGCTGGGGGAGTTGGGTTCCCTGACTTCAGACTGTGCTGCAGAGCTACGGTGGTCAAGGCAGTGTGGTGGTGGCACAAAAACAGAGGTGTAGATCGGTGGAGCAGGATGGAGGGCCCAGAGGTAAAGCCACGCACATATGGCCACCTTATCTTTGATAAAGGAGGTGGGAGTGTACAGTGGAGAAAAGACAGCCTCTTCAGTGAGTGGTGCTGGGAAAACTGGACAGCTTCACATGGAGGAATGAAATTGGAACACTCCCTAACACCATACACAGAAATAAACTCAGAATGGATTGAAGACCCAAATGTAAGGCCAGACACTGTTAAACACTTAAAGGAAGGCATAGGCGGAACACTCCGTGACATGGATCACAGCAGGATCCTTTTTGACCCACCTCCTAGAGAGACGGAAATAAAAACAAAAATAAACAAATGGGACCTAATGAAGCTTAGAAGCTTTTGCACAGCAAAGGAAACCATAGACAGGACAAAAAGACAACCCTCAGAACGGGAGAAAATATTTGCAAATGAAGCAACTGACAAAGGATTAATCTCTGAAATTTAAAAGCAGCTCATGCAGCTCAATATCAAAAAGGCAAACAACCCAATCCAAAAATGGGCAGAAGACCTGGGTAGACATTTCTCCAAAGAAGATACGCAGATTGCCAACAAACACATGAAAGAATGCTCAACATCATTAATCATTAGAGAAATGCAAACCAAAACTACAATGAGATACCATCTCACACCTGTCAGAGTGGCTATCATCAAAAATTCTACAAACAATGAATGCTAGAGAGGGTGTGGAGAAAAGGGAACCCTCTTGCACTGTTGGTGGGAATGTAAACTGATGCAGCCACTATGCAGAACAGTATGGCGGTTCCTTAAAAAACTAAAAATAAAGCTACCATACGACCCAGCGGTCCCACTACTGGGCATATACCCTGAGAAAACCACGGTTTGAAGGGAGTCGTGTACCACAGTGTTCACTGCAGCTCTATTTACGGTAGCCAGGACATGGAGGCAACCTAGGTGTCCATCGATAGATGAATGGATGGAGGGGATGTAGCACATATATACAGTAGAGTACTGCTCGGCCATAAAAAGAAACAAAATTGAGTTGTTTGTGGTGAGATGGATGGGCCTGGAGTCTGTCATACAGAGTGAAGTAAGTCAGAGAGAGAAAAACAAATGGTGTGTGCTAACACATATGTATGAAATCTAAGAAAGGGAAAAACGGTGGTCATGAAGAGCCTGGGGGACGGGAATGGAGATGCAGATGTACTAGAGAGTGCACTTGGGGATATGGGGAGGGGGAGGGGTCAGCTTGGACGAGGTGGGAGAGTGGCGTGGACATATATACACTACCAAATGTAAAACAGATAGCTGGTGGGGGGCGGCCACATGGCACAGGAAGATCAGCTCGGTGCTTTGTGACCGCCTAGAATGGTGGGATGGGGAGGGTGGGAGAGGCAAGAGGGAAGAGATATGGGGATGTGTGTGTATGTATAGCTGATTCACTTTGTCACAAGGCAGAAGCTAACACACCACTGTAAAGCAATTATACTCCAATAATGATGTTAAAAAAAGAAAACTGCTATACAGAGACTAAAAACAAAATAATACATTTTAGAGAGGAATTGGGTGGGTGGATCCTTCAGAGCAAATATAGACGAAAATCCTCTCTGAGAAGGTGACATTTAAGCTGCAACCTGAGAGAAGGATAAAGCAATCATTCCACAGAGAGGAAGAAGCCAAATCAAAGAACCTCAGGCACGGATGTACCCCATGACTTCACAAAACTGTGAGCATGAATAGAAGCTGAGAAAAATGAGCGGGACACAAGAGCAGAGTGCAATGATACAAAGCACTAGCACCACAGATAGACAGTCCTGGATCTGAATCTGTGCTCTCTCACTTAACAGCTGTACACTTAGGAACGTTACTGAACCCCTCCAGTCTCTATTTCCTAATCAATGAATCGGGGCTAACATGGTTTTATGGAGAAACGCAAACATATGTAGCATGACACCTGACAGGTACTCACATTAACATAAAGATGGACCCTGTTCCTTGATTTGTAAATTAGAGACAAACATCCGCTAAAAGCAGACGTGAGGTTAAGTTACAGCACTACCAACATTGAGTCATCCAACTCTGCAGAGGGACTATTTTTTTCTTAGGAAGTGACTAACAAAGAATTCTGGGTAAGGCCGTCAAAAATGAACTTTTTGTCCTTTGGGTCTTAGTAAACCAAAGGATAATCAACTTCTCACTAAATGGGGGTAGTACAATATAATGATTGCACTCTCTCTGGTCAACTTATACTATTTCATTTTAGTTTAACAGATTTTCATCCCTGAAGGAGTTTGGTACCCAATGGAAATAGACTTCTGATAATACAAAAGTAGGAGGAGCACCCTTCACTCTGACTCCTAGATGGTAATACTCAATAAATGTTCTCTTCCTCCTTCTAGATGTGGGCAAATACACTCTCACCTCAGCCCCTGAATCTTGACCTTCCAGCGATTTCACAAAAGAAAGAAATGACTGGGTATACTTGGCTCAGTGGCATATAAGGCAAAATATAGATCAGTTAAAAAACAAACAACTCTGAAAAATAATTCTCAGTTGACGGATCAGGTCACCCTTGGCATGGTTCAGGTTATAGCCAATGCAGAAAGTCAGATGCTTAAATGATACATGGGAAGCCTGTTGGTCCCTGGATGAAAGGCCAGGACAAAGAGCCAAACTCTCCAGCTATGGTCAGCAGCATCCACAGCCACAGCACTCCTGATTGAGACCTCAACTTGTTCACAAATACAATGGGAAGATCTCCTATACCCAGCACTAAAACTTTTAATCCAGTTGGAACCCCATCCTTTTCCTATAATTGGCTTCAATTTGACTCCTCTGATAAAATCTATGACAAAAATATTCTAATAGTCACATCACTTTTAAAAAGACAATTGTCCACTCCCTTAAAACTACAGAATTATTCTTTTTCGGGATATAACTTTAAAAATATAAACTATCATTCTATTTAACAAATTGTCCCAGTGAAGAGTATTCAAGTCTTAACAATATTTTACCCTTTCACATTATTAAGAATATAAAACAAAAGACTGTTTATAGTTAGTTTTTGCTTTCTTGGCCTTTGATTCAGTGGATAAGTGATGGCTGTAGAATAGGTGACATAAACTTATGGAAAATGAAAATTACTACTAGTTACTAAAGATCCATATTCTATTAATAATGTTAAAAACAATTACGATAGAAGGATTTTGACAGTATCTCATTTTTTTGTTTATTTTGTTGACCTAACACCACCTTTATATAAACTGTCATCAAGACAATTTTCTGCTTTACTTTTAACTTAACCAAAAATAGAATCATCCACTGATGTACAATGACAGGCTTTATGCCAGAAAAAGCAAGATGTATTTAGTGAAATGAAGTAGAAAAACTCTCCCAAACACCCACTCATGTCTGCCATCAAGAATCACAGCAGTTTATTTGAAATACAGAATTCACTTGACTAGGACACAGTGAAATACAAGTCTCATTTTCCACATAAGGAGATCTTGAAAATCCCTATTAGGTCTAAAATCCCATCAATTCATAAATTTAATATATACTGAAAACACGAGGATCCCCTTTGATTTTTACAAATGAAGAAAGTAAATGAGATCATTATATATATAACTTTCAGGAACAAAGATGTTTAAAACTATCCTTACTTTTAAAAACTGGAACAAGTGACTACCCTCAAAGCACATCCAAGAATTAGACCTTACTTGTGAAAGTGTACTCCATAACTGGAAAATACAGTAAAAGGATGATGTGACTCTCATTTTATCCTGTTAAGGAAATTTTCTCTTTTTTAAAATATTTACTTATTTGGCTGCACCGGGTCTTAGTTGCAGCATGCGGGCTCTTAGCTGCAGCATGCGAACTCTTAGCTGTGGCATGCATGTGGGAACTAGTTCCCTGACCAGGAATCAAACCCAGGCCTCCTGCATTGGGAGCACAGAGGAGTCTTAACCACTGGACCATCAGGGAAGTCCCAAGGAAAGTTTCTGTTGGCTTACAAAGTATTAACAGTCAACAGATTCTTGTTCTGAAGACACAAAATCAATTTGCACATGTTGTGAAACAAATACTTCAGGCAGATTATTAAAAGTGCTCTAATTATAACTGTTTCTTTAAAACTCAGATATTCTGATTTAGATATAATATTACCACCTTTGCCAGTTTGCAGGAAAACTACGCTCTGAGAGAGGCAGATCAGTAAGAATGGAGAGAGTGGATCATAAGAAATTAAATTTCCTGGGCTTCCCTGGGGGCACAGTGGTTGAGAATCTGCCTGCCAATGCAGGGGACATGGGTTCGAGCTCTGGTCTGGGAAGATCCCACATGCCGCGGAGCAACTGGGCCCGTGAGCCACAACTACTGAGCCTGCGCGTCTGGAGCCTGTGCTCCGCAACAAGAGAGGCCGCGACAGTGAGAGGCCCGCGCACCGCGATGAAGAGTGGCCCCCACCTTCCACAACTAGAGAAAGCCCTCGCACAGAAACGAAGACCCAACACAGCCAAAAATAAATAAATTTATTAAAAAAAAAAAAGAAATTAAATTTCCTAATATGGTAGCAAACTAAATAACAATGGTACTAACATAGCCATAGATAATATCTGTGCTAGAAAGCATAGCAACTGAAATCTCTCAGTAAAGAAAGGATTATCAAGGGAGCTGACATATTCAAGAGACAAAACTGTATAGATTTTCTGATTTTTACCTAGATCTGCTACAGTTCCTCCTTTAACAGGTGTATTTTCACTATCTTTCTTTGGGTTTACTAGAAAGAAAAAAAAAAGAATTATGTGTTAGGGGGAAAGTTCAACTTGTTTTTAAGAAAACAGAATAGAAGATTAAAAAATACACGACTCTCACTGCATCTCCACCATCATTCAGTACTTACCCTTGTGTAAAACCTACTCACCTTCATGTAAAAACCGCAAGCCCAGCTGAGAAACATTAACACTTAATGTAACAGACAATATTCTGTAATTAATTAAACAAGCAGCCATCTTTTTCATCATAAAAGCAAACAATACAGAAATAACAATACAGAGAGAAAACTCTGAAAAGAACCTTTCAACCACTTTACCAAAAGTATTTTTTGTGTTTTTTTGTGCACTTGTGGATTCCCATTTCTGTGCCATTCATTAAGACAGACAAATTGAGGGAGAACCAATACCTTTTATACACATATGTAGAATTCAAAACTGTGCTTATTTCCTTAGTACTCTACTTTTGTACTTAGGTTTCTACTTTTGTAACAGTGCGCCTGTGTGATCTTTCCATGTATTTTTAGTTACGTCTCTTTCGTTTTTAATAGACACTCTGTGTCCATGAGTGGATCATGAGGTAACTAGCCCTATATCAATGGAAACTTTATTTTCAATTTTTCATTACTGTGTAATCAACATTCTTTTATATTTATGCATGCATGTAATTACTTAATATGGATTATGAAATTAAAACGGTTATTGTACAGTTTTTTAAATTTAATAGATATAGCCAAATTGTGTTAAGTGCCTTCATCATTTTATACTTCCATCAATAGCATCTGAGAGTACTCACTTCCTCAGAACAGTTGTACTTTGGGGATCATCTACTTTCTAAGTTTTGGAAATCACACGGATGAAAAGTTACTTTAATGATTTACATATCCTTGGTTATGTGAGATTAAGCATCTTTTCATACATTTACTGATCCCAGGTTTTTTAATAAAATTACTAGTACATAATACTTTGTCCTTTATTCCATAAAGTTTAAGAATCTTTATACATATTTAGGGTTTTAATCCTTTGTTTTTTAAATGGGTAATGAATATTTTCTCTAAGACGAACACTTGTTTAAAGTACATTAGTATTTGGAAATTTACTTTTATAGTTTTGTTTTTATTTTATTTTTTTAAACTAATTATTTATTTTTTGGCTGTGTCGGGGGCCACACTGGGTCTTCGTTGCTGCGTGTGGGCTTTCTCTAGTTGCGGTGAGTGGGGGCTACTCTTCGTTGCAGTGTGCAGGTTTCTCATTGCGGTGGCTTCTCTTGTTGCGGAGCACAGCCTCTAGGCACGCAGGCTTCAGCCATTGTGGCATGCAGGCTCAGTAGTTGTGGCTCGCAGGCTCTAGAGTGCAGGCTCAGTAGTTGTGGCACGTGGGCTTAGCTGCTCCACGGCATGTGGGATCTTCCTGGACCAGGGCTTGAACCCGTGTCGCCTGCATTGGCAGGTGGATTCTTAACCACTGCATAACCAGGGAAGTCCCTACAGTTTTGTTCTTAAATTGAGCACTTTAATCCACCTGAAGTTTAAATTCTTATATACGATACAAAGAAAAATACTAAAATTTACAGGACTTGTGGAACAGTCTGATCTTTTCCCATTTATTTGTGTTGCTAAATTCATAATAATTTAAATGTATTCACAAATATAGATCTACATTTGAATTTCCCATTCTATTTTTTCTTTTTTTGGCTGCGTTGGGTCTTTGTTGCAGCATGCAGGATCTTTCATTGAGGGTGCAAAGGCTCTTTGTTGCAGCACGAGGGCTTCTCTCTTAGTTGTGGTGTGCCGGCTCCAGGGTGCGTGGGCTCTGTAGTTGTGCTTGAGCTCCAGGACGCATGGGCTCTGTAGTTTGCAGCACTGGGGCTCTCTAGTTGAGCTGCACGGGCTCAGTTGCCCCACAGCACGTGGGACCTTAGTTCCCCAACCAGGGATAGAACCCGTGTCCCCGCATTGGAAGGCGGATTCTTTACCACTGGACGACCAGAGAAGTCCCTGAACTGGCCATTCTATTCCACTGATGAATGCAGCCATTCTTGCGTCTAAACCATACTACATTAATTATTATAGCTTCCCAGTTTTAGATGGTTATCTCTTAGGACTATCACCACCTTCATAGTTTTTATTTAAAATTATTCTTTTGATTGCCTTTGTGAATGTTCTCTTCTATATGACCTTTAAAATATATTTGTGTGGTTTTTACTGCCCAATTTTGTATAACACAGTGATTTTTAGAAACTCATATAACATTATAGATGACTATATTTTTCATTTCTTAAAAATACAAATGACTACTTAAAAAAGAACAAAAAAGAAAAATGTAGGGATTACAACACACATCAAAGTAAAATACATGAAAACATTACAAGACAGGAGAGGGCATAGGTTAGATTATATTATGGTAAATTTCATACATTTTTATCTCAACTAGACAACAGTGATTCTAAATCGATTTGATAAATTAAGGATATATTATATACTGTAATCCCTAGAGCAACCACTAAGAAAAATATAGCTAAAAAGCAAATAGAGAACAAGAAAATCCATAGACAGGAAGTAGTATAGTGGTTGCCAACACATGGGGAAAGGGAATAATTTGGACTAACTCCTAATAAGTACAGGGTTTCTTTTCATAGGGATGAAAACATCTGGAATTAAGACAGTGGTGATGACTGCACAACATAGTGAGTTTACTAAAAACCACTGGAGTGATTAAAATACACTTTAAAACGGTGACTTTTATGCTCTGTGAAGTTTAAAACTATGCTATATATAGGGATTTCCCTGGCGGTCCAGTGGTTAAGACTGCTCTTCCAATGCAGGGGGCATGGGTTCGATCCCTGGTTGGGAAACTGGGATCCCACATGCCGCGCTGCATGGCCAAAAAAACCACAACAAAACAAAACCAGGCTATATATAAAAGAAACCATGTAAGTTCGAAAAGAAAAGAAAATAGCGAGGGGCTAGAATAGAACACTAAAAGCTAAAGAGGAAATGAGAGGGACAAATGGGAAAAAAACAGCATGATTGTAGACTTAAACCCAACCATATAGATAATTATGTTACATTTAAGTAGACTACATACTCCAATTAAAAACAGAAAATGTGTATATTGGGGGAAAGAACTAAGTCTCCACAAATTGATGTTTAAAAGCAATGCTTTACATAATTAGAGTGAAAGTAAAAGAATGCCAGAGAGGTACAAATTGAAAACATAAAATGTAAGAAAAAATTTATAGGACTGCTGAAGTCTTAAGTTCAGTGGGGACTAATAAAACATAGAAATTTAATGAAAAGGATGTGGTGAGATGAGGTTTTATTATTATCAGAGAACTTAGATTTCAAGACAAGCACTAACATGGCACCTAGAGACATGATACAAGCCTCAATTCATCAGAAGAACAACGATGATCTAGATGTATATGCCCTTAAACAGCAGAGCTTCAAAGTACAAGAAAATACAGGAAGGAAAAAATTTAACAGGAATAAAGGGACAGACAAATCCACAATCACAGTTAAAAAGGTCTAACATCTGCCTCCCAATAACTGATTTAAATAGGTTGAATTGTGCATAGATACATACTCCATTTTTCCATACGTATATTGATTCTGTTGGGATTTTAAAACCATTAACTTTAAAGCATTACTAAATTTTGAGAACTTTTTGATCACAGTGTGTTTTCCCGATAAATAGCAAAAGTATACCAAAAGACAGGAAAAGAGGGAATTTCACATACGTTAACCTTCAAGGGGTAATCTATTAATATTTGAAAGTTAAGAACTGGAGACACAGAGCAAGAAGTGAATCATCCCATGGCACCGCTGAGAATAATTAAATCACGTCTAACACTCTCACAGTCTAGGCAAAAGGACACAAACCATTTTTTGGAAGAACCACCTCCTCTATGTTGGGTACAGGTGTTGGGTCTTCCATGTCCTTGGTAAGATCTTCTTGCTCATCTTCCTCTTTCTGACTTCTCCGCTTCCCATAAAGACTAGCTTGGCTACAACATAAAAGATACAAAATCACAAACAAGACTGACGATAGCTAGTTACAGCAAACAATTTCAGAGGCTTTAACTACACTGTTAGAGAATCTATGTTCAGAATCACTTTAAAAGACAAACAGAAATCAAAAAAGTTAGATACATTCCCTAAATTACATCTAACCAGTCAAAAGGAAAAGAAAACTTTTAGGGCACAAGAAATGACCACAGAAATTCTGCAATACAAATTTACAGACAGTACCCTAAAAGGTGCTTAGTGTAATAAAAAAACATCTGCTACAGAAATACAGCACATATTTTATCTCAGATCATAAAGAATCACTTACATAAGAAATTTTCTCAAAGGTATATACAAATAACTGCTTTTTGGATTTCTTTGGTTTTCTGTATTTTCCTGGCTCTTTGTAACATCCAAACATCAGGAACTGCAAAGTAAAATCACTTAGGACAGTACTAACTTTTGTATTTTGTAAAAATTGTCATTGTTCTTTAACCACCTGAATTCAATCAAATCAACATTTATTTTTAAAACTAACATATGCCAGGGCTTCCCTGGTGGCGCAGTGGTTGAGAGTCCGCCTGCCAATGCAGGGGACACGGGTTTGTGCCCCGGTCCGGGAAGATCCCACATGCCGCAGAGCGGCTAGGCCCATGAGCCATGGCCACTGAGCCTGCGCATCCGGAGCCTGTGCTCCACAACGGGAGAGGCCACAACGGTGAGAGGCCCGCGTACCGCAAAAAACAAAAACAAAAACAAAAAAAAAACTAACACATGCCAGAAAGCATATTAAAGTTCAAACAAGAATGGAATGATTCCTTACCTTGAGGAATTACAGGGAATTCAGGACAGAAATCATTAACTACCTCATATAATGTGATGTGTACCAATACAAAGAAATGAATACAAGGACCACAAAAATACAACTCAGACAAAGAGAACTGTAACAATTTACTAAAAGGTTGGCAATGTTTCAGGATGATAAGTAAAAGCATAAAAGCTTAAGAAAAAAATTCCCCGTTTTGGGGTAGTAATCTAGAATACACCGACAAGGGAGGCAGAATGGAGAAAGAGCTTGCTGAGTCCTCACACTGCTGAGAGAACGCTCCAAGTTCTCTTTTTAGAGGGATAACATGTTGGCATAGGTTAGAATAAGGTATACAGAGTAAAAAAATTTGTTTAATAAAAATTACATGACAATTTTTTTTTAAGCCTATGAAACTAAAGGTGGCAAGGAGGTAAAATACTTCAAAATGAAGAAAAGATGCAGGGAAGATGAATAAAACAAATGTTAGGAAAACAGGTTTCAAGATGTTTTAGTTAAATAGACTATTCTAAGGGGAGACTTAAATGAGCAAAGTCCTGCTCATTAGAAGGCAGATGCATTCAATTAAAGGACGCGCATACATTTATTTTGGGAAACTAAATTTGGTGGGTATTATACTCAGAGTAGAGGCTAAATGCCACCACTGTGAGCATCCCAGACAACACATTTTGATTCTGTGACCACTCATGTCCTGGCAGCCCATCTTAGCCCATAAAGGGGAGAGTAGCACATCGATTTCAGGCCGGGAAACATTTGGAAAAGTTGTTATGATATTCTTTACAAGGATCTCAGGTAGCTCTGAAATCTCTGAACATCAACAATAAGTTTCAGAATGCAAGTTTAAGAGATAAGGTTACCCTCAATAATCCCCAAGAAAAACCTATTTTGTTCTTTTAATTTTTATGTCACAGTACATGTGACTCGATAAAATAACAAAAATCTTTTTATAACTGTAACTGACTCATTAATATTATTTATAAAACTAAATAAGAGTTTCTTAACTTCCCTAAAAGCTTCTACGCATGGTTAAGAACGCGTAAGTAACCTTACCCTTCAAGAAATAACGTGATTCAAGGCATGTTCTGGGCAACAAAAGGCAAATTTGGCTAGAGAAGAATGTCACAAAAGGAAGCTGATGGAGAGAAGATGACTGCACTGTAAAGATCTACTTGATAACAGCCAGAAAGTCGACAAATTTACTACCACATGAAAAGAATAAATTTTGCAAACTGTCATTTTCTAAAACTAAACTATAATCTCTGAAAAAATGCTCAAAATATATTTTGAGGGACTTCCCTGGTGGCCCAGTGGTTAAGATTTCGCCTTCCAATGCAGGGGGTGTGGGGTCGATCCTTAGTAGGGGAGCTAGGATCCCACGTGCCTCCCCACCAAAAAAAACAAAGACAAAACAGAAGCAATATTGTAACAAATCCAATGAAGACTTTAAAAATGGTCCACATCAAAAAAAAAGTCTAAAATATGTTTTGAGCTAGACAACCCTGAAATTATTAACTATCTACTTAGTACATAATCATAAAATTATTATTTACTGTCTACCATTTATAGGCATCTACTTCAGGCCAGGCACTGTGCAAGGTCTTTAAAGTCTCACTTAATCCTCACAACAACCTATTCAATAGAAACCAAAATCTCTACTCAAGCAAGATTCACTAAGTACAAACGTGACTTACTGAATAAGGCACTACACTGCTGCAATTTGCAGAATATGGAGCAGACAGAGGTTCAACTCCTCTATAAGTCATTTGGATCATGTAGGGGACAGGTGGTAAAACTGGAGAAAGACAGTAACTCGTGAATATAATTTCTTAAATTCCTTACCAACCACACTTCTCAATACAAACATTGATACAGAAAAAACGTTCTATTCAGAGATAGAAATGTATAAAATTGACATAAGATGCCCATAAGATAACATCCCATAACAAGATGAGCTATCAAAGCAAAGACTTCCAACCAAGTCAAAGTAAGACAAACGTCCAATGTAAATGTAAAAATCTGCAAAGTTCTTTAGTCTGTTTCAGTGCCTTCTGAATCATGCTGCCGTTCTTACCCTTTCTTCCCGCTCTTCTTCCGGGATTCTGTGGGTGTGGGAGGTGGAGGGGAAGGTGAATGTTTCCTCTTTCGAGCATTAGCTGATGCTTTTCTATCTCTTCTCTCTGGACTTCTGACTGGCTAGGAAGAAGTAAATGGAAGTAAATATCGGCTAGCTTTGCTGACTCCTCAGTTTCTACAAACCCTTGTCCAAAGGTGAGTTTTCACAAAGATAATACCAAACACAAGTGCGCAGAGGAAATGAAAGGCACAACATTAAGCATCCTCGACCATAAGCAGTCAGGAGACTTTCCCTGACCTTCCAGGTGATGCACCATCAATGGATATATTAGAACCATCCCACAGGTATTCAAACTATGCTACAAAACAGACATGCCCAAACCCCTCACAACTAAAAACTGTTCCTGCTCAAATTCTGTGTTCCCAGGTGGGAAAAGCATTTTCAATAACCACTGGAAAAATATGAAACACATGCTATTAAATTAATGAAATACAAAGACTGGCTGAATGATCTTGTGAAAATGTACCAGAAACTACTCCTAGTTCATCATTAAAAGGAATATAAGAGAAAATGACTCAAAAGAGGTAAAATTTTACAAGACTGCACCTTATGATTTAAAAGTCAACCCACAGGGGCTTCCCTGGTGGCGCAGTGGTTGGGAGTCTGCCTGCCGATGCAGGGGACACGGGTTCGTGCCCCGGTCCGGGAAGATCCCACATGCCGTGGAGCGGCTGGGCCCGTGAGCCATGGCCGCTGAGCCTGTGCGTCCGGAGCCTGTGTTCCGCAACGGGAGAGGCCACAACACTGAGGCCCGCGTACCGCAAAAACAAAACAAAACAAAAAAAAGTCAACCCACACGTGTAAAACTATCCCTATCTGCAGATGACATGATCTTATATATGGATAACCCCAAGGAATCCACAAAAAAACTATTAGAGCTAATAAACAAGTTCAGCATAGTTGCAGGCCATACATCAATATACAAAAGTCAGCCTGTAGATGATAAATTTAATACCAATTTAATAAAACAGACCATAATAAAGAAAATACACCTAAAATGATCCACAGTATTGCATCTGAGGTTGAAAAACGAATCAGAGATTAAAACATCAATTAGACATTAATGATTGGGACTTCTCTGGTGGCGCCGTGGTTAAGAATCCGCCTGCCAATGCAGGGAACACGGGTTTGAGCTCTGGTCCAGGAAGATCCCACATGCCACGGAACAATTAAGCCCGTGTGCCACAACTACTGAGCCCGTGTGCTCCAACTACTGAAGCCAGCGCACCTAGAGCCTGTGCTCCACAACAAGAGAAGCCACCACAATGAGAAGCCTGTGCGCCACAACGAAGCATAGCCCCCACTCGCCGCAATGAGAGAAAGCCCACACGCAGCAACGAAGACCCAACGCAGGCAAAAAAAAAAAATATCCAAAGCAAATAGGGATGAACTAAAAATAAAAAGATATGAAAAAGACTCAGTTTTTAAATATTTTTCTTAAAGATAAAGAATATATGGTGTGTGACAGACTTTTAGTAAGAAAGTCTTGGGGTTGAAAATAGGTATGAAAGAACTACACTTTCTAAATTATTGG
Source organism: Tursiops truncatus (assembly GCF_011762595.2). Taxonomy (NCBI): domain Eukaryota; kingdom Metazoa; phylum Chordata; class Mammalia; order Artiodactyla; family Delphinidae; genus Tursiops; species Tursiops truncatus. The sequence goes on from NC_047043.1 coordinate 62,930,024, forward strand.
TTAAAAGTATATGCCTCAAAGATTTTTTTCAAAAAACTAAAAAACAAAACCAAAAGCAAAAATCTTAAGTGTCCCCAATGAAAAAAGACTTCCGGAATCACAGGTATCTACCTGAAGCTGTCATAACCCAACACTAACACATCTAAGCCTTCTCAGTCTCAAGTCTTCCTCTAGTGACACACCTACCTCCCAACTTGTGACTTATAACAAAACATGGATAAATATTTAAATGATTGGGCTTCTTAAAGGATTAAAGAGTATTAAATGTCAAGTCCCCCTACCTGAAAAAAGGACTGAACTGTAACTATGAGACCTTTAAGGCCTATACTTTATACTAACTACTATATGTTCCTTAACAAAGCTATTAAAAAATATTAAAACTAAATCAGTTTTCCCTTGGAAAATGAAGAGCTAAGTTAAATTACCCCATGATGACATTTGGCTCACAAAATTAATACTCAGATCTAGAGAACAAAATCAGTTGTACTACCTTGCACACTGCATGGGCCACTTTAAATCTTAATGACCCTCTGAGATTCTCATGCCCCTTTTTGGGGGATGCCAGCTCCTGAGATGGTTGTTATGGCCATTTAGTAACTTTTATATATACTTGATGGCTGACAGTTTATTAATGAAGATTTGATAACATTCAGGCCAAGAAAGAAGAAAACACCAAGTGAGAAAAATGGTGCCAAACCAAATACCTCTTCATTCTTTGTTGAAATTCGCTGACGAAAACTCACGGGCTTCCTGTTCTCATCCACCTCATAATCCTCCTCATTCATCCATTCATTGAAAACATCAGTGTCCAAAATCCATTTTGCATGAACCTAAAGTCACATCAAAGCATGAATATCTACATAAATAATAAATCACTACAGTTTTTAAAGTATTCAAAATGAAAGTAGCTGATTTATTACACTCAAAGCCTCAACTGCATAGAACAGTTTAAAAATACGACTATTAGTGACATATGAGTGGCAACTTTACCACTTCAATTTTCATTCCATGTCTTTTACTGAGTAAACAGTAAAAAAGCATGACTGGTTTTGTGTAGGCTTTGATAACCAAGACCCTGAAATTGGATAATCATGTCATCTTTTTTATTTCAGTTTTATTTAGGTGTAAATGAAAAATAAAACTGATTTTAAGATTTTTATTTAAGGTGTACGTTGTGATTTGATATACATACACATTGTGAAAGGATTCACCCCCCCCAGCAAATTAATACATCCATCCCCTCACATATTTATCTTGTGTGCATGTGCACGCGTGTGCACACGAGAACACTTAGGTCTACTCTCTTAGCAAATTTCAACTTTACAGTACAGTGTTATCAACTTTTGTCACATTTGACATTAGCTCCTCAGACCTAATTTATCTTATAGCTGAAAACTGGTACCCTTTTACCAACCGTTTCCTATTTCTCCTACCCCCCAATCCCTGGCAACCACTTTTCTACAGTTTCTAGGAGTTTGACTTTTTTTTTTTTCTTTAAAGATTCCACATATAAGTGACACCATGCAGTACTTGTATTTCTCTACCTGGCTTATTTCACTAATCCGTGGCATCTTCATCTTCACAAAAATCAGTGACAGAAACATTCAAAGGCAAAAGGCCAAAGTAAATCATTGCTTTAGGCATAAAGAATGTCTCTAGGTTTATACATTCGATAACATTCTAAGAAATGATGAAAGAGGACATTTACTGACATGTTGCCCAGCCCTGTCAAGTACACATGGTGCTCTAAAGAGGCCTTTCAGGGACAGCCAAGGTTGGGACAGGGTGGAGAAGTGAGAGTCAGATTTGGGGTTCTTCCCAGTCCTTTACATGGCCACTTCTTTTTTTTTTTTTTGGTTAACGTTTCTAAGAATAAAAGGAAGGGTTCTCTGGATGTCATATAGATACACATGTAGATACGGATATATATAGATATTTAAACCACAGCCCTAGCCTCTATAATACTTCTATTTATTCAACAGTATTTCTCAAAGTGAGCACAATTGGCATTGGGGACTAGACGTCTTTCCTGTGTGGGACTGCTGTTCAGCCATGGGTGGTGTGTGGGTGTGTGTGTGTGTTGCAATTAACATGCCCAGTCAAGAATCATTAAAATACTAACATGAGAGCAAAGAGAGAAAAAGAGAGCAGCAACTACAGCTATGAAGCCTTCAGGAACTAAAAACCTACAACATAGCAATCACTGAGACTATATGGACTTGCCAATAAAAATATTTTGTCAATCTAAGCTCCCCACTGCTCCCCCCTTGCATTTTAAAAAAAGGAAACATTACTACATTGGTTGTTAAGGATATTGCCTGAATGATATACTGCTTTAAGAATGACATCGACCTGACCACATGCCTCTTTTCCTCCCAAAACTAGAGCTACACAGTAACAAACACAAAATTAATACCCGTCAAGGAGAATATAAGACCTTAAATAATGTAACTCGAAAAGACTCCTATATGTATAAATTATGAGAATGGGATATATAAATAGAGCATGAGAAACCTTAAGCTAATTAGAGAAAAAAATCTATTTAAAGGCATGACTATGTTCAAGAAAAGGGTAAATTAATTCAGTGATGTAATTAATTGCAGAAAAATTTAATTCAGTAATTAATTCAGAAAAATTTATGTCACAGCATTTGAAAACATAATAGTCTTTTCCAAATTGTTCATAAGTATGTATATATTTTAAAAGTAGAGCTGAATATTCACATTGTACATTCTTTACTATCCAGAAGACCTTGAGAGAATTCTCTTGAGAAAGTATGTTAGGACAGTATGGACAACTAATAATCATTTGTGCCAGGCACTCTGCTGAACACCTTACATATAATATGATCTTGTTTAATCCCGCTAAGCAAGGCAGGTTAGTCTCTCCAGTTTTCCAAATCAGCAAACTGGGGCACAGAGTGTCAGCAAGCTGCCCAGTTACTTACCTACCAAGAGGCAAAGCTTTGCACGGAGTTCTGCCTAAGCTCTTATGCCACTATGCTCTATTACCTGTCTCACAAAAACACCTTAGGGTCAGAATAATATAATAGGTTGTGCAACCTTCAGCAAAATTATCTAACTTCTATAACTCAGTTTCCTTACCTATGAAATGATACGATGGTAAACTCTGCTATCAAGCCCAGTCCTAAACTTCTGACAACTATAATCTTCAACATAGTATGTTTCTAAAAATCCTTTCGTAATACTTGACAATGTTATATGGCTCACAAGTCATATAGTTTATCCCTTTAATCAACATTTTTTTCCAAGTAACAACTTAACTGTTTGACTAGACAGATGTCTAGATTTGACTACACACAAAGATATATGTTTGAAACTGTTAGACAATGCTGGAGGCTCAGTAGTTCTAACATCAGAGAGCACAGTTCACATTTTTTTCAAGTTTTCAATGAGAACAGATTGAACAAGTAACCTCTCAGATTACATTTAAAGGTAGTTTTTGTTGTTTAAAATCATCTCCCCTGATATGGGAACATATGTATAACTGATTCACTTTGTTATAAAGCAGAAACTAACACACCATTGTAAAGCAATTATACCCCAATAAAGATGTTAAAAAAAAAAAATCATCTTCCCTGAAGATAATGGGACAACACAAATATAGCAAGAATTGGTATGCTTTTTTGGGGGGGGCGGGGGGAAGGGTCAGATACTAAATATTTTAGGCTTGCAAGCCATATGTTCTCTGTCTCTACTCAACTCTGCTGCTATAGTGTGCAATCAGCCACAGAAAATACATAAATGAATGGGTTTGGTGGTGATCTAATACAATTTTATATACAAAAACAGGTGGCTATAATTTGCCAACCCTTGTAAAAGGAAAAGTAGTTTTATCCACTGACACTCCATATATGAGGTTTAATAGAGAAAAAATTTTCCAAAAATATACATTAATTACTATATGATCATTCTGAGACGATCAATGAAATGTGAAGAAAATTATACAACTTAACTGAAAGAGATATAAAAGACCTAAATAAACTGGGAGATAAATTGCCTCCACAAATTGAGAGGCTCAGTATTGTAAAGATGTCAGTTTTCTCCAAGTTGTTCTACAGATTAAATTTAATTCGAATCAAAATCCCAATGAGTTTGTTTAATATGGACCTTAACAAGCTGATTCTAAACTTTACACAAAACAGCAAAGACCCAAAAGACTCCTGAAGAAAAAAGTGGGAGTACTCAAGTCAAAACAAATAACTAATAAAACTTTATAATAGAGTCAAGAAACAAATCACGACATACATAAAAATTTACTTTTAACAGAAATGGCTTGGATCAGTGGGGAGAGAAATCCAGCTTTAATATTTTTCCACCTTGAAACTATAGCTGATCTCACACCATATGGGGAAAATTTTTTTTCCCCTACATTATAACATGTTTAAAAATTAATTCCAGGTAGATTAAAGATCTTTATATATTAAAGGCAAAACTAAAGAATTTTTAAAGATGATTTAAGAAAATGTCGTGATGACCTTGGGATAGAAAACAAAAAGATAAGCTACTAGGAAAACTATGTTTTTAATTTTTATTTTGTAATAAATTTATTTATTTGATTTGATTTTTTATTTTTGGCTGCGTTGGGTCTTCGTTGCTGCACATGGGGGCTTTCTCTAGTAGCGACAAGCGGGGGCTACTCTTAGTTGCGGTGTGCTGGTTTCTCATTACAGTGGCTTCTGTTGTTGCGGAGCACGGGCTCTAGGCACGTGAGCTTCAGTAGTTGTGGCACGTGGGCTCAGTAGTTGTCGCTGGCAGGCTCTAGAGAGCAGGCTCAGTAGTTGTGGCACACGGGGTTAGCTGCTCCGCAGTATGTCGGATCTTCCCAGACCAGGGCTCGAACCTGTGTCCCCTCCACTGGCAGGCGGATTCTTAACCACTGCACCACCAGGGAAGCCCAGAAAACCTATTTTTAACACAGGTAACTGATGATGTAACCACGCCTGTTAGTATGCAGAATATCTAAAGAACACCCACAAAGAAAAAGACAACGCAATGGAAAAAAAAAAGCAAAAGGTGGAAACGAGCACTTCATAGAGGAAGAAACACCAAAGGTCAAAGAATTCATGAAAAGATGGCAAAGCTATTTGGTAATAAGAGAAATACAAGTTAAAACCCTAAAGAAACACCACTTCACATCCAGTAGATAAGTAAATATCACTAAGTCAGAATACACCAAGCAGGCCTTCCCTGGTGGCGCAGTGGTTGAGAATCCACCCGCCAGTGCAGGGGACACAGGTTCGATCCCTGGTCTGGGAAGATCCCACATGTTGTGGAGCAACTAAGCCCGTGCACCACAACTACTGAGCCTGTGCTCTAGAGCTCATGAGCCACAACTACTGAGCCTGTGTGCCGCAACTACTGAAGCCCGCACGCCTAGAGCCCATGCTCCACAACGAGAGAAGCCACCACAATGAGAAGCCTGTGCACTGCAATGAAGAGTAGCCCCCGCTCGCTGCAACTAGAGAAAGCCCGCACACAGCAACGAAGACCGAACACAGCCAAAAATAAATAAATAAAATAAATTGGAAAAAAAAAAAAGAATATACCAAGCACTGTCCATGATACAGAGCATCCAGAAAACTTATACACCCTTAGCAAAATAAATTTTTACAACCATCTGGAAACAATATGGCATTGTTTAGAAAAAGTGAATGTTTGCATTCCCTAAGATCCAGTAATTCCATTATGAACAAACACAAAAGATGTATGTTCAGGAAAATTCATAGTAGCATTTTTCATAGTACATTAAAGTAGAAACTACCACACCCACCCACATTACAATGGATATATTGTGACATATGCATACACGAGATTACTTGTACTGCTATATACTATAGATGAATGATGCTGAACAAAAAGGCAAGTCACGAAAAAATACAATATGATTACACTGATATTAAAGCTTTTTAAATGTAAAAACTAAAACAGGATTTGTGTAGTTTTGTGTGTGTGTGTGCGTGTGTGGTAAAACTGCATAAAAAAGACAAGCCAAACATTCAGAATAACGGTTAGCTCTGAGTGGGCAGGCCAAAGGATGAACATGGAATGCTTCAATGGTAATGGTAATGTTCTTTTTTGAGAGTGGCAAGTACACAGGTGTTTTTTAAAACTGTGATCTGTTTTTATTATTCATATTTAATAAATGTTAATATCCACAATTTAACATTTTAAATTAAGTGCTAACTTTCTCATAGCAATCACATTTCCTCTAGAACAACAAAACAATACATAAGCATTGTTTTATACAATAATAGAGAAACTAAAATCCCAGTTCAAATTTTCTGACTAAAGACATGCTTAGTTAGCTCCTTTTCTCTAGGTTTCAGGGATAAGATCTTCAAGCATTAAAAAGTATTATACTAGGATTATATTCTCTTGAAGGTAAAATAAAAATGCAAGTTCAAGAAGAAAAATAAAGTATATAACACACTTGACTTTTAACGAAAAGCATATCCATTTATTCTTAAAATGGATAACAGTGAGCACAAATTGCAATTTAGATTTCATAGGATACATTAAGAAAAAGTATTTAAATATAATAAATTAATTTTAAAAAGATAACCAACAAGGACCTACTGTATAGCACAGGGAACTCTGCTCAATATTATGTGGCAGCCTGGATGGGAGGGGAGTCTGGGGGAGAATGGATACATGTATATATGTATGGTTAAGTCTCTTTGCTGTGCACCTGAAACTATCACAACATTGTTAATCGGCTATATTCCAATATAAACTAAAAAGTTAAAAAAAATTTTTTTAAATTTAGTTTGTAAATACAAACATAAAAGCAAAAAAATAAACAAACATGAAAGATTCCACATACTCAGTAACTATTTAAATATCTAGTGAATAATTTTATATGTTAACTAAACATAAAAGGAAGTAGGGGACTTCCCTGGTGGTCCAGTGGTTAAAAATCCACCTTCCAATGCAGGGAACGTGGGTTCAATCCCTGGTCAGGGAACTAAGATCCTACATGCTGCGGGGCAACTAACCCCATGCACTGCAACTACTGAGCACGTGAGCCACAACTAGATAGCCAGCAGGCTGCAACTACAGAACCCATGCTCTCTGGAGCTTGCGAGCCACAACTAGAGAGAAGCCCACATGTCGCAACAAAAGATCCCACATGTTGCAATACAGATGTCACATGCCACAACTAAGACCCGACACAGCCAAAAATAAGATAAATATATTGTTTTTAAAAGTAAATAGTTCCTAATTTTGCTTTCTTGGACATACATGATCAACAAAGTTTGAAAACCACTGATTTAAAGTATTTGTAATTGCTTTTATTGCAGGGTGGGCATTCTTTAGCTAATGTATTTTCCTTTAAAAGTCATTCTAGGGACTTCCCTGGTGACACATGGTTAAGAATCCGCCTGCCAATGCAGGGGACATGGGTTCTAGCCCTGGCCTGGGAAGATCCCACATGCCGCGGAGCAGCTAAGCCCGTGCACCACAACTACTGAGCCTGTGCCCTAGAGCCCACGAGCCACAACTACTGAGCCCATGTGCCACAACTACTGAAGCCTGCTCGCCTGGAGCCCGTGCTCCGCAACAAGAGAAGCCACTGCAATGAGAAGCATGCACCTGCAACGAAGAGTGGCCTCCGCTTGCCTCAACTAGAGAAAGCCCGCACGCAGCAACAAAGACCCAAGGCAGCCAAATAAATAAACAAATAATTTTTTTAAAAAAGTCATTCTATTTTCCTAAAAACAAGACAAAGAAATGCTACCAGTTTCCTCATTCCTTATAAGAATTTGTCATTCCAATAAACTATACCCAGGAATCAGGGGGAGAGTGTGTGTGAAAATCACAGAAACATCACACAAGGGAACAATTGTTGCACTGGCACTCTAAATGAGGATTCAGCACTTATTTGTAACCCATACATGGAGACACAAAAAGAATGGTTAAAAATTTTTCTGTAGTCTACACGTCAAGTAAAAAGTTTATTTCTAACAAAGAAAGGCCGGATTTTAAAAGTTAACATTTTCCGGACTTCCCCGGTGGCATGGCGGTTAAGAACCCACCTGCCAATGCAGGGGACACGGGTTCGAGGCCTGGTCTGGGAAGATCCCACATGCCGCGGAGCAACTAAGCCCGTGCGCCACAACTACTGAGCCCGCGTGCCACAACTACTGAGCCCGCAAGCCACAAATACTGAGGCTGTGTGCCTAGAGCCCATGCTCTGCAACAAGAGAAGCCATCTCAATAAGAAGCCCGCGCACCGCAACGAAGAGTAGCCCCTGCTCGCTTCAACTAGAGAAAGCCCGCATGCAGCAATGGAAACCCAACATAGCCAAAAAAAATTAATTAATTTTAAAAAAAAAGAAAACAATGTCTCTACGTGTATAACTGGGTCCCTTTGCTGTACAGTAGAGATTGGCACAACACTGTAAATCAACTATACTTCAATTCAAAACTACCAAAAAAACCCCACCATAACTAAAGTAAAAAATACAACTAAATATTTGCAATATACTCTAAACATTTAAATAACTTTTATTACTCTAGGAGACAACAGAAAAAACTAACTGAAAAATGAGAAAAAAATTTTTTAAAAAAACCATTAAAGGGCTTCCCTAGTGGCGCAGTGGTTGAGAGTCCGCCTGCCGATGCAGGGGACACGGGTTCGTGCCCCGGTCCGGGAAGATCCCACATGCCGCAGAGCGGCTGGGCCCGTGAGCCATGGCCGCTGAGCCTGCGCGTCCGGAGCCTGTGCTCCGCAACGGGAGAGGCCACAACAGTGAGAGGCCCGCGTACCGCAAAAAAAAAAAAAAAACCATTAAAAAAGACCCTTGAAAATATAAAAAGATGTTCAACTTCACTTCACTCACAAAAAGAGATACCAAATTAAAATTAACATGGATACCATTTCTCACATATCAGGATTTGCAAAAATTCAAACGCTTGACGCCACTCTCTTGGTGAGGCCATGAGGGAAGAGGCACTCTGGCTTCACTGTTTACAAGAATTCAAAACCGTGCAGACTCCCATGGTAGAGGCATGAATCTAACAAAACTATGTATTTTAATTTACTCCTCAACACAGCAACTCTAATTTTAGAAATTTACCTTGAGCATCCACCTTAAAGAAATAAGGCAATACATACGGCACAAGGTTATTTATCGCAGCTTTGTCTGTAATTCTAAAGTAATGGCAACTATTCACATTTCCAAGTATAATGGAGCACTGTGAAGGTATGACCACCAAGAGTTTCCAGGAAAGATTAAGCAGAAAAGGCAAAGTATAAAAGAGGGAAATAAAAAAATATGCAAACACCTACATGTTTTGGCAAAAAGAAACACAGGAAGGATAAGCCAGAAAACAGTAAGTTTATTCTACAAGGAATGGGGAGATGGGAATAGAATGAACTCATGAGGAAGTATACATTTTTTGGAAGCATACATTTTTTGAAAGCACATTAGAATTCTACATATTCAAAATATAAAACTGGGGAGATCCCTGGTGGTCCAGTGGTAAAGAATCTGACTTACAATGCAGGTGACGCGGGTTTGATCACTGGTCAGGAAACTAAGATCCCACATGTCGCGGGGCAACTAAGCCCGTATGCCACAACTACTGAGCTCCTGCACCTCAACTAGAGCCCGCGTGCCACAAATTACAGAGTCCATGCGCTCTGGAACCCACACGCCACAACTACAGGGCCCACGTGCCTGTGTGCCACAACTAGAGAAGAGAAAACCCGCACGCCACTAGAGAGAAGCCCGCACACAACGAAGAGCCTGCGCTCCGCAATGGTGACCCTGCGTGTGGCAACTAAGACCTGACTCAGGCAAATAAATAATAAATAAATCTTAAAAAATAAATATATATAAAATTAAATCAGCTTGGATGGGAAGAGGGAGAGGAAACACCAAAACTGAAAACAAACTGAAAGAAATAAACCTTTAACAATACTTCAAATAAGTAAAAACCACACTGAAGGGAGGGGAAAAAACGTTCATCCAGGTAACTCACGAACACACTATTTGCCAATATATAATACACCCTCAGTCTTGGTCAGGGCTAGGGGAGCAGGAGAACCACAAACATATCTTGAACTCTTTTAGTACTTTTGTTTATGGTAGTGGCAGGGGCAAAGCAATTCTGAAACTAATTTGAACGTATTCATAAACGTGTTGATGCTGGGAGCCAAGATTCTTACTCTCAGAAGAAGAGACATATAAATATGGAGTAGAGGAGGGCAAAAAGGAACACTGTGGGGACAGATTAGAACTGGAGGTATCATTATGGCCTCATTATTTCTAAAATATATATATTATGTGTATATGCACGCATATGTGTACTCAACTACTGTCTGCATTTGAATTTACAGATACATAATAGCTCTGAATAGAAAGGACCTAGAAGCAAAGATACTTCAGTAGCACTGAGCATACCTGTACCCAGATCTTGGTCTCTAATACCTTCTCCTACTGAAAGAAATGAGAGCGCCTCAGAGAAACACCTGATTCTAGGCATGAGGAATGGAAGGTACTAAATGAACCTGGAACATCCTACTATGCCCTAAAGGAGGTGCTCAAAAATGACAAGTGCTTGTCACAAGGATCACAAGCCAAGGACTTCCCTGGTGGTCAAGCGGTTAAAACTTCGCCTTACAATGTAGGGGGTGCGGGTTCAATCCCTGGTCGGGGAGCTAAGATCCCACATGCCTCATGGCCAAAAAAACCAAAACATAAAACAGAAGCAATACTGTAACAAATTCAATAAAGACTTTAAAAATGGTCCACATCAAAAAAATCTTAAAAAAAAAAACCAACAAGGATGACAAGCCAGCCTGAAGGGGCTCCCAGTGGCCAAATATGAAACAACTTCAGCACAAAATACTGAAGTAATGAATTATTGAGCACTGAAAAATTACAATTCCATGAATTCACACTGACAACAGACAAATAAATAAGTAAAAGAGGGAAAAGGAAGGGCTCTTGCTTACAGAACTCTGAAAGCCAACTGGTAAATGTGGAGGGAAGGGCTGGAGTGGAAAAGTATTGCTGTGTAATCATCAAAGAAAAGACTGGTTCAGGCAAGAATTCTAAGTGGATGCTAAACCTGGGTGACAGAGAGAGGATTTTGATGAGAAGGAGGATATCTCCATGGTCTAAAGAATCTTTCACAAATTGTTTATAAGTTGCAAATGGAGGGGAAAAGTAACCATACAGTGGAGCCATCACAGAACACCTTAACTGGGTGATTAAGATCACCAGTGAGGAGGGACTTCCCTGGTGGTCCAGTGGTTAAGACTCCATGCTCCCAATGTACAGGGCCTGGGTTCGATCCCTGGTCTGGGAACTAAATACCACATGCCGCAACTAAGAGTTCACATGCCACAACTAAAGGTCCCACATGACACAACGAAGATCCCACGTGCTGCAACTAAGGCCTGGCACAGCCAAATAAATAAATATATTTTTTTTTAAAAAAAAAAAGATCACGGGCTTCCCTGGTGGCGCAGTGGTTGAGAGTCCGCCTGCCGATGCAGGGGACACGGGTTTGTGCCCCGGTCAGGGAAGATCCCACATGCCGCAGAGCGGCTGGGCCCGTGAGCCTTGGCCACTGGGCCTGGGCGTCCGGAGCCTGTGCTCCACAACGGGAGAGGCCACAGCAGTGGGAGGCCCACATACTGAAAAAAAAAAAAAAAAAAAAAAACTACAAACAATAAATGCTGGAGAGGATGTGGAGAAAAGGGAACCCTCCTACACGGTGGGTAGGAATGTAAATTGGTACAGCCACAGTACAGAACAGTATGGAGGTTCCTTAAAAAACCAGAAATAGAACTACCATATGATCTAGCAATCCCACTCCTGGGCATATATCCAGAGAAAACCATAATTCGAAAAGATGTATGTACCCCAATATTCATTGCAGCACTATTCACAACAGCCAGGACATGGAAGCAATGAAATGTTCATTGACGGAGAAATGGATAAAGAAGATGTGGTATATACATACAATGGAATACTACTCAGCCATAAAAAAGAATGAAATAATGCCATTCGCAGCAACATGGATGGATCTAGAGATTTTCATACTGAGTGAAGTAAGTCAGTGAGAAAGACAAACATATCATATGATATCACTTATATGTGGAATCTAAAAAAATGGTACAAATGAACCTATTCAGAAATAGAGTCACAGATACAGAAAACAAACTTATGGTTACCAAGGGGAAAGTGAGGGGATAAATTGGGAGATTGCTATTGACATATACACACTACTATATATAAAACAGAAAACTAATAAGAACCTACTGTATAGCACAGGGAACTTTACTCAATACTCCGTAATGGCCTATATGGGAACAGAGTCTAAAAAGAGTAGATATATGTCTATGTATAACTGATTCACTTTGCTGTACAGCAGAAACTAACACAACATTGTAAATCAACAATACTCCAATAAAAATTAAAAATTACTGGGTCAAGTGGCAACACTGGAATATGGACTTTAGTAGACTAAAATATTGTGTCAATGTTAAATTTAATGAACTTGATTACTGTGCTTATGTATGAGAATTTCTTATCCTAGTAAACACACACTTATTGGAGTAAAGGCCCATTATATATGCATCTTTATCTCAAATGATTCAGAAAAAACATATTTATAAACAGATATAGACTATAAATGATAAATCAAAATGGGAGTGAAATGGTAACAGGCAAATCTAGATAAAGGGTATATAGGTATGCCATGTACTATTCTTTTTCTTGCAACTTTTCTGTAAGTTTGAAGTTATTTCCAAATAAAGTGTTTAAAAAAAAAAAGACTAATTTTGGTTAATCCCATTTTCCTCATATGGAATCTAAAGCTCAAAGGCTGTCTTTCTGAAAGTCACACAAATTAGAAATAGGTTGAACCAGGTCTAAAATCTAACATTTTGATCCAATTTAAGTGCTCCTTACATGATACAGAAGTCAATAAAGATCATGTAAAATCACCCATGGAAAGGAGCAGCGCTCCCTGTAAAAATACTGATTCCGGGACTGGGATGGGAAAATTACAAAGGAGTTTGGGGGGCTTCCCTGGTGGCGCAGTGGTTAAGAATCTGCCTACTAATGCAGGGGACACGGGCTCAAGCCGTGGTCTGGGAAGATCCCACATGCCGTGGAGCAACTAAGCCTGTGCAACACAACTACTGAGCCTGCGCTCTAGAGCCCGCGAACCACAACTGCTGAAGCCCGTGCACCTGGAGCCCGAGGAGAAGCCCACACACTGCAACAAAAAGTAGCCCCCGCTCACCGCAACTAGACAAAGCCCGCGCGCAGCAACGAAGACCCAACGCAGCCAAATATAAACAAAAATTAAATAAATTAATTAAAAAAAAAAAAAGGAGTTTGGAACATCTTTTTGTGTCAGAAAGTAGGAGATATGCAAAAATGCATCAAATAATGCCAAAAGGTCACAGGAGGCAGCTTAAAGTCGTTCCCACTGGCCAAATTTAGATAATTCATCAAAATGAAGAATGGTAGTAATGTCACTGCTGTGTGAATGCATAGACCACAGACACACATAAAGGGAGAAGGGAAAGCTTGTCCCTGCTGCAAAATGCCAACTGCAAGCACAGATGGAATGGATAGAATTAGAAAAGCACCAGTAATAACTTAATTCAGTCACAGAAATTATTAATGGATGAGCAAACTTTCAGACACAAATTCAATGAAGAAAAGTATATTTGTGTAGTCTCAAAGTATTTCCCTATAAAATATTTTAAATGTCAATGAGAAAAATGGTAATGTTACAGTGGGAAAACCAGGCAGACAGTACCTTCACAAATTATCAAAGTATGAGCCATAATGGGAAAAATGGATAATATGAGGCTGCCAATATGATGCACTGAGAAGGACACAATATTAGTTATGGAGTACTGCAGCCAAAAATACATAGCCTGAATATAAGGAAATACATGAACTAAAATTCAGGGACATTCTAAAACAACAACTGACCTATATACTTCTAAAATGCCAGTGTCATAGAAGAAAAAAGAAGGGCTGAAAGTTCCAGATTAAAGTAGACTAAAGAAATGTGACAACTAAATGCAGTGTGTGATCCTGAACTGGATCCTGGATCAGGGGAAAAACTAAGTATAAAGCTTATTATATCAGTGGGACAACTGGTGAAGATGTAATATGGGCCCTGTATCAGGTAATAAATTATTTAAATAATTAACAACAGGGGGGACTTCTCTGGTGGTACAGTGGTTAAGACTCTGCACTCCCAATGCAGGGGGCCCAGTTTCAATGCCTGGTCAGGGAACTAGATCCCACACACATGCTGCTAACTAAGAGTTTGCATTCCACAACTAAGAAGCTCACATGCCTCAACTAAGGAGCCCACAGGCCACAACTGAGGAGCCCACCTGCTGCAACTAAGGACCCCGAGTGCTGCAACTAAGGAGCCCACGAGCCACAACTAAGACCTGGTGCAACCAAATAAACATGAATATATAAATATTTTTTAAAGATAATAACAACGGGAATCTGGAATAAGAGTATAAAACAGTACTTTGTTTTGTATTATTCCTGCACCTTCAAAATTATTTCCACGTTAAAAGTTGAAACCATTATAATAGAAATGATTCGTAAGAGAAGTCTGTATCATAATAAAAGCCACGAAGGCACTGCTTCCAGCCTTCCTAAATGACATCATCAACGATGTTCAACTCCACTCCTAACACTCTCAACTTTCTCAAACCACAATCTAACTTTCCTTTGGGGTCTCCTCAAACATCACTGCAGATATCTGATCTAAGACCTGGATAATGAGGTCTTCGACCATAGGTATCTCTTAATAGTATGACAAGAAAGGAAGAATCATCGTTCTGTATCTCTTTAAAACATTGCTGTTGAGAACAGCTAAGAAGGGCTATTAAGTTATGTAAGAATAAATTTTGTTTTAAAAAGCATCTTTCACCTTCCATGGCTTTTCTGGAATTGGTGGATCTTCAATTTCCACATCAACATCATTACTATGGACCCAAGTATCATAGCTGTAAAGAAAATGAAAAAAGGAAAAACAAATTAGAACCCAAATTCATTCACGGAAAAAACTTTGATCAAGAGGTTAAAATACATTTTAAAAATGCTATTAGGATCCAGTAATAACAAATTATCACATACTTTTGTCTCTAACACTCTGACAAGAAATCTCTTCTGCAGAGGTCTACAGTAACCTTCACGTCGTAAAACCCAAAGTTTAAAAGCCTCAGTCCACAGAATTTCAACATGTTGATCACTCCTCAAAGCATTTCCCTTATTTGTCCTCTAAGACAGTACTATCATCTGGCATTCCTTCTAGTCACAAGCCTCTCTCTTCAGTCTCCACTGCCAGTTTCTCCTCTCCTACCAAACCTCTTCAACACTGGAAGGCCCCAAGTTTCAGTTTTTGGAACAATCCTCTGACCTATTCATCCTCTTGATGATCATCTCATGCAGTTCTATGCCTTCAAACATATACTGATGACTTGAAATCTCATACCTGCCCTATTCTCTGAATTCTGCACTCATAAATTCAACTGCCAATTCCACATCTCTCATTACATGTCTAATAAAGCTTTCAAACCCAATATTGATACACTCAAAATTCAACATATAATGCCATCCCAACTCAAACAATATGATCTAGCCAATCATCCTCCTCTCAGGAAATGCCAATTCCACTTTTCCAGTTGTTCTGGCCAAAATACTTGCAAGATATCCTTGACTTCACTCTGAATTACATCCTATAATCAAACTATCAACAACTTCTACCACTTTCACCTTCAAAATATGTTTAGGATCTATATAACTTCCATGTTGACCCAAAGGCCCTGGGAGTCCATTTTTCACATAGCAACCAGAGCAATCCTTTAAAAAACTAAGTCCAACTGTTCAAAACCTTCCAGCTCCCACCGAACTCAGAGTTAAAAGTCAAAATCCGTACAGTGGTTTGCCAAGGCTTCATTATCTGGTCCTATGACCTCATCTCCTAGTACTCTCCCCTCACTCATGTTTTATTCGACCCACCTGGGCTTTAGTGGTACGCTTTGACTATCAGATGGTGGCCACATCATGCCCTTTACATATGCTCCTCATTACCCAGATATCCATCTAGCTCACTCCCTCCTATCTTCACATGTCTTTGCTCAATGGTTCTCTTATCAGTGAAATCCAGCTCACTGATATAAATCACTCCCCCTACTCCACAATTTTGAAATAAGCATAAAATTACCTACCAAATTAAAATTTTATCAATGCTCCTATACTGGCCAATAAATTATTATAAAGCTAAGTGATATCTAAATGAAATATAAGTATAGTAACAAGCATTGGCTTCCTTTAGCCACTTCTCAGAAGTCAGCTGAAAAGCATTTGGAACAAGTACAGCTCAACAGACCTATTAACAGCACTCTGGTAAGTTTTCTAGGAACATTTAAACATGAGTTGGAGAAAAAAAGTTCCTTTGCCAATTAATTAACTATTCCAGGTAAAGACTGCAATGGTGAGTAAAAAAAATTAAAAACCTTATATTCTTTAAGTCTTGACAAGAAAATGTTACAATAAGAAGTGAGGGCACAAACTATAGTTAAGAAAGTGAACTAACAAGGCCCCTTGAGAAGGCAGCACATGAGCCAGCCATTATAGTTTATTTGATACATAAACAAAAGGCTAGCAAACAAGCTAACATGTCTTATAACGTGTTACTATAAAATTCATCTCAATCCTATACTTTATGTAGTTTGTCATAAATTTGAGTTTCCACCGAAGTGTTTCAAAGGCAAGCTGAGTTCCTGTAATAGTTCCTATGATACTGAAAAGTTTGTTTTAATAGTGCCATGAATACCTAAAGCCTCGAAATAAGAAATGTTCTCTAGAAAGTATTTACTTAAATATTACTAATTAAAAAAAAATGTTAGTTCATGTAAAGTGGTCAATTATGGTTCAAAAAAGGTTGATAAGCAAGCTGACTTGATTTGGTTCTAATTAACTCAACTTGTATGAAAACTGTGAATATATTCTTAAAAATTTGAAGATATCTAAAGACATATTTCTTCCTCAAAAAATATATTTATAAGTAAAATAAAGTCACTCAAATAGATTAACTTCAAAACAACACATAACCAGACATTGTATGTCTCCTGATGAAGAACACACACCTATGCAAGTCTTGTTCCTTCCCTAAACTGAAATAGATTCTGATCAACTCCAGAGAATGGAGAAACATGTTCAAATACACCACAGTGATGCCATAAAAAATTCCACACTGTGGTAAACTCTGCAGGACAAACAACCTGGTTTCTTAAGTAATACACTGTAAGGCGGGGTGGGCTTCCCCACAGGGAGAACCTATAAACTGAAAAATACTTAAGAAACATATCAACTAATCACAAGATGTGTTTAAATTCTAATTCCAACAAATACCAATCTTATCAATCAATCAAATATATCATATGACAACAATGACTTGATATTTGACATTAAGGAATTCTGTTAATTTTTTTAGGTTTGACAGTGGTATTGTGCTTATTTTTCTTTAATGAGTCCTTATCTTTCAGAAATACATACTGAAATATTTATTATTGAAATATTGAAATGATATGTTTGGGATTTGCTTCCAAAAATATGGTAGGGCTAGAAGTGGATGTGGATACAGATGAAAGAAGACTGGTCTGACATGAAAAACCCACAACCGAGAGTCTCTCCACTTGAAAATAGTGAAATGAACACTTAAACAGCTCTACCATAGGTTTAAGAAGATGAAGTACATGAAAGGTTATCCTTATTCCTAAATGCCCCCTATGCAGGCATAATTTTCATTAAACAATAACCACCATTCTCACTGACGTTTGTTCTTGTTTATAATATTCTTTATGCATATTTAGATACTGAAACACTGTATGAGTTATGATATATACTTCATTTTAGACATAACATAACTTCATCCATAATAGAATGGCATAGGTATTTTAAAATAAATAAATAAAATAAAACTAACCAGTCATAAAATACCCAGAAGAAAAATTCATTTCTTAAAGGAAACAAATCTAAATTAGCAGTCTAATACCATACTGAAGGACTGTTTTGGCAAACACAGCAAACATATCAGTTTAAGATAAATAAAGCCTGTGACTTCACTGAACTCCATAACTTAATAAATAAGGAAGTCAGTAAGAGAATACTCAAAAGAAGTGAGTTCAATGACTGAAACAAATCAACAAAATTGTCGCTATTCAGAAAGCGAAACTATATATAAATAACTCTGGCTTGCACTGACAAAACTCTTTATACCAGATGTAAGGACATATCAACATTACCTGTCTGGGTAAAACCCCCAATGCACTAACACCTGCTTGTCTTTTCTCATCACAGGTCTCAACCACTCTTCTGAAAGGGAAAAAGAAAAGCTTTAGTCAATCTAACAAAACAAATGCATAAACTATTACTTAGACTTAACTTTTACCTAGAGTTTTTGGTTTGCTAGTAAGCTCCTCCCCAAAATCCTTCCTCCTAATTGAATGTTATCTGCCATACTAAGGGGAAGTTTTTCAGCTGTGTATTCAGACTTACTAGATTCTAGGCCTATTATCCACCGCTCTTGACAAAGCCAACTGTCTACTTCAGTATTTAAAATATTCTCCCCTCCCATCCACCTGCCTATTTGTCTCCAGATCCATCCAAATCAGTATCACTATATTCTTTACTGCCTCATTTCCCATACAGAACCTCTCCTCCCTTTTTCTGTGAAGCTCTGCAATTACTACACATCGTTCAAGGTGTAAGTCATGCTTCATCTCCTTGATGAAAGTTTTACCAACTATTCTTTTTCCTCCAGATCCACTTTCTCTGGTGTCCTATAGCACTTTATAGTGCTACATCAAAGGTTTTAACAGTAATACTATTTTTATTATTCTTTAATGACTTCCTATCTGTTAATATAGTCCTCCCAACAAGAGTGTAAACAATATGATCACATAATGTAGATATTTTGATTTCAAGTTTCCTTACCAAAGATAGGTGCAAATTTATATAATCACATGATTCTTGTTGATTTAATCACAGTTGAATCACATCTCCATTTCAGTACTTGGGATGATTCCTTTGGTAGTCTAAATTTAGCTTAGAAAACTTGTTTCTAGTACTAAAAGGGAAATGATGAGGTAAGCCCCTTGAACCTCACATAATAGCAAAATAGAAAAACTAAGTGAAATCAGCCAAGTAAAATTGGCTTCTCATTGCCAATTTCAACATGAAATAGCCCCACCTTCACTGGCTAAAGCCATGAAGGCCACATGCCTATGCCCTTTTTTAAGTATCCAACTGCTCACCTTACTATCTTGAAAGAAATCAGGCCCTGTTCCTTAACCTGATATCCCAAGATGGCCAAGGAAAAAGTGAAAAGGCCAGTGGGCCTTTCAGAACTCGCTCTGTATAAATAAAATATACTGAGACTCTCTAGTAAGAGCTGTCTTTTACATAGAATACAAAATCTATCTCAAAGGTTGTGCAGCTTTAGGAGGTAAAGAAAAAAGAATATCTATCCTTTCTACAGCTGACTTTTATAAAGATTGTGACATTGACTGTCTTTGAAAATTTTCCCAGTAGCAGAAATAACTAAAAGTTAGAGATGTGAATTCACACTATTCCCGGAAATGACAATAAGTTACACAGAATCAGTATAAAAAAACTCAATTTTACAAGTAAAATTTAGTCCAAACTCAGAATATATAAACAGCTCTTGCAACTAACAATAAAAAGACAAATAATCCAACAAAAAATAGGCAAAGGACCTGAATAGACATTTCTCCAAAGAAGATATACAAATGTCCAAAAAGCACATGCAAAGATACTTGGAATTCATTAACAATTAGAGAAATGCAAATCAAAATCACAAAGAGATACTGACACTCACTAGAAAGGCTAATATTAAAAACCAGGAAATAAAAAGTGTTGATGAGGATGTAGCAAAATTGGTATCTTCATACAATGCTGATGGGACTGTAAAATGGTACAACCACTTTGGGAAACAGGCTGGCAGTATCTCAAAATGTTTAACATAGAGTTGCCAGTATGACTCAGCAATTCATTGTCTAGGTATAAACATAAGAGAATTGGAAACATAAGTCCACACAATAACTTGTACATAAACATAATGTCATTATTATTATAAATAAATGTCCATCAACTTTCCATTGGCTAAACAAAAGGTAGTATATTCATACAATGGAATGTTATTTGACCATAAAAGGAAATAACACACAGGAAGTGATGTCACCAAAGTGGCAAACAGGAAGGCTCAGACTTTGTTCCACCAGAGACGACTTAACAATATGCTATCCAGAAAGCCCGGAAACCAATTAAGAAGTCGCACTACCCCAGGGAAGCTCAAAGTCGAGAACAGCTGCATTGAAACAGTAAGAAAAGTCATTTCATATCAACCACAATTACAATTCCCCCAAGCCAGCAGAGCTCAGAAGGATCACGAGGAAAAGCTCAGCTCTCAGCTTCTCCCTTGGGCTGAAGAGAAGAACGGATGTGTGTTCAACGTTCCTACTTTTCAGGGGGCTGCCAAGGGACTAATTTGTCTCACCTGACTTGGAACACTAATGGAATTGGCATATTTTGGATGTGCGGTAGTCACAGAGAAGAAAAAAGAGCTCAGAGGTTTACTGTAGCACCAGAGAAACACAGTGCCACAGATGGCTGGCTCAGCTTGCTGTGATGAGGAGAAAGCACACGGAACCCAACTTCTTCCTTGGCAGGGAAAAATTAGAGGGAATAAACATCCAGTGTTCTGGCTTTTAGGTGGGCTGCCCAAGGGACAGGTTTCTGTCTTAACTAACTCAGAGTGCTGATGGGGAACCAGCATACTCTGGAAGCCTGGGCACCCCAGAGATCAAAGAGGGTTCACTCAGTGGCTTGCTGCAGCAACAGCAAACTTGTGGTACAGCAGACAGACACTAGAGAGAGCAAGAGATTATAAGATCCTGAAAGAGGAGCCAGCAAACCTCTCTAACTGAGAAATTACATACTCAAGCCCAGAAACTGTTTGAGGGATGCCAGGATCTCAAGTTGAGCTGACTGGTGAAGGTCTTCCCCTGTACAAAGCCAGACCATAAAAACTGGGAGATGTGGCTGTTTTTTCAAACGCACAAAACAAACAAAGCAGAAGGGACTTCCATGGTGGTGCAGTGGTTAAGAATCCACCTGCCAATGCAGGGAACATGGGTTCGAGCCCTGGTCCGGGAAGATCCCACATGCCATGGAGTAGCTAAGCCCGTGTGCTACAACTATTGAGGCTGCGCTCTAGAGCCCTCGAGCCACAACTACTGAGCCCGCGTGCCACAAACACTGAAGCTCGTGCACCTACAGCCGTGCTCCGCAACAAGAGAAGCCACCACAACGAGAAGCCCATGCACTGCAACGAAGACCCAATGCAGCCAACAAACAAATATCTAAATAAACACAGCAGAAAATAACAAGACACAGAAAGAGAAAGGGAAAATGGCCCAATCCAAGGAATAAAATGAATCTCAAAAGCCAACCCTAAAAAAACAAAGATCTATGGATTACCTGACAAATTCAAAATAACCGTTTTAAAGAGCCTCAAGGTACTACAAGAGAACACAGTTAAACAACTAAACAAAATTAGGAAAACAATATATGAACAATATTAAGAACAATAACAAAGAGACTGAAACTATAAAAAAGAACCAAACAGAAATTCTGGAGTTGAAGAATATAATAACAAAACTGAAAAATTCTCTAGAGGGGTTCAACATCAGACCTGGCCAATCAGAAGAAATAAACAGCAAACTCAAACACTGGCCATTTGAAGATACAAGTATATGTATAACTTAATCACTTTTCTGTATACCTGAAACTAACACAACATTGTTAATCACCTATACTCCAATATAAAGGAAAAATTTTTAAAACCTGGCCATTTAAAACTATCAAGTCAGATGAACAAGAAAAAAGAATTGCAAACAGATAAGAAAACCGAAGGGACTTATCTGTCCATCTAAATAATTTATTTTGAACAAAATTTAGTCTGTTTTCCTCTTCTAAACAGTATGTCAATTTTTAAGAATTCTCTTCATTTATTTTCTTCTCTGAGGAACTACATATTCCTTCTGCTAAAACCAGTAATTCAACCTATGTTCTTAAACCAAGCCCTTTATCCCTACCAGGTCTCAACTCAACTATGCGCTTCAATTTACTTTTGCTCTGCCCAGAAATACACTGTAAAGCCACCACTGAAAGACAAAACCCAAACCGTCTGGTGGGTGCCATCCTCCACTTTCTCTTCTCTGCCATAAATCCTGGGAAACCAGTGATATTCCACCAACTCTACAACTTGCTCTCATTTCCAAGTTACTGAAATTTCATTCCCAAATTATTTCCTGACTGACCAAATGCCCTGTCTTAGGCTTCACTTTGATTTCTTTGTAGAAAAATTCCACTGCCTACCTCATTTGTTCAGAAATGCTTTCCTTTCCTTATTTTCCCTTGACTGTTAAGATATGGACCATCCTGGTTTGCCACCTATCTCCTTTACTCTCCTGATATATGAATTTATCCCATCCAATGATTAACGTACCCCCTCACTCAGCAATTTAATTCAGAGCTTCCCAATGGGTCCTGTTCTCTAACCAGTCTCCAAGTATCTGATATCCCAGAAATCAGCTCCCAGGAAAATTTTCCTACTACAGCCATAGTTGCAAGCTTCTCTTCACCAAAATCATCAAAATTTGTCTACCCTCTCCCTCATTCACCAAATAAAAACAAGCCTCTTTAAACCAGACACAGGTCCTCTCACCTACCCACTTATTTCCCACTATCTAAGACACACAGCCAAACTTTGCCATTTGCTTTTCCTCAAATTTCATAATTTATTGCCTCTATGCTTTTGCTTAATTTATACCCCCTTCTAGCATGCCATACTCAAAATATTACTAATATTTTAAATGTCACCTTTTATTTTAAACTTAACTAATCTTCATAAAAGGTATACTGCATTTGCAAGGGTTTTACAACATGGTTTGTAATGTGTTGTGGCTGGTATTGTTATCATCCGCACACTTATCTAAAACAGTACCTGTACGGAGCCCAACAGAGAGCTTCATCGAGAGTCAACATTTACCTGACAGCCAGTTATTCTAAGGTAAATCCTATAGTGTGAAGAATCACATTTTACATTAAAAAATAACTTCCAATGTATTAAAATTTAAATTTAAATTCTATCTCCTAATAACTCTACTACTGATAGCAATACCAAGCAAGCATTAGTATATAGTAATCGAGGCTGTACTAAACAAAGGAGAAAAACAAAACCAGCATGAATAAGGAATCATTAAGTATCTAGATGTAACAATT
This sequence comes from Tursiops truncatus, assembly GCF_011762595.2. NCBI lineage: Eukaryota > Metazoa > Chordata > Mammalia > Artiodactyla > Delphinidae > Tursiops > Tursiops truncatus. Next base: position 62,953,425 of record NC_047043.1, read on the forward strand.
ACAGTTCACATCTTTTGTTAAAAGGCAATTTTTTTTTCCAAAAAGTTCACAACCTACATGTTTTATACCAGCCTTATTAGTGAAAAAGAGTCAGCCAGCAACAGAAGGCTATCATAAACAGCTATTCACCACCTCCATCTAGTGGAAACCGATTGCTATTACCTAACAGGATAAAATCTGAGAAACTATCAATTAAACACTGAAGGCAGAGTGAAGTTTCACACTTTGTAAAAGCATCATAATCATAGAGCTAAAATTATGACTGTTACAAATAAAATCAAGCTTTCAGCATCAAAACTGATGATGAAATGACTTAAATGTCACAGATAAAACTATACAACTCTTAGAAGAAAAGACAGTTATAAAACTTTATGACACTGGATTAGCCAATAGTTTCTTAGGTTTGACACCAAACACACAAGCAAGCAAGCAAGCAACCAACCAACCTAACCTCTTACAACTGTTTGTAATATCTGTTGGATCTGTAGTGATGTCCCCCTTCCATTCCTGACATTATTCTTTCTCTTTTTCTCGTTTATTTGCAGCACGACTTTAACAGCCTTATTAGTTTTTTCTAAGAACCATTTCTGAGATTGCTGATCACCTTGCTATTGTATATTTTCTACTCCATAAACTTTTGCACTTATCTTTACTATTTATTTCCTTCTTCCTTTAGGTTTAACTTGCTGTTGTTTTCTAATTTATTGAGATAAATTTCTTATGGACCATTGATTTTTCAGTCTTTCTTTTTTCCTAATATATGCATTTAAAGATATAAATTTCCCTCTGGGCACAGCTTCAGCTGCATCCTACAAAATTTAATGTTCTCGCACTTTATTATTCACTTCATAATTATTCAGCTCCAAAGATATTCTATTTCTATTGTAATTTCTTCTTTGACCTAAGGATTATATGGCAATATATTTCTTAATTTTCAAGCATCAGGGATTATCTCGTAATCTTTTTGTTACTGACTTCTAGCAAAACTGCACTGGTCAGGAAAAAACACTCAGCATCAGGTAATTAGCCATTCAAATCTGATGTTATTTGGCTTCTTATATAGATGTCCTACACGGATATGCTGTGTTTACAAGAAGACTTGATCCCTATAAGAGATCTATTTCTCCATCTAAATTAATTAACCTTGTTAGTTAATTCATAGTTTGTTTCCCAACTTTCAAACCCTTGAAAGAACCGTTAGCACAAATCAGTTTCCATAGATCTAATGAACTCTGGCCAATGACAAAATCAACTTTTATGATAGCACAGTTGGAGATTCTGATCTGAACCATTATAAATTCACCAAACTAAAATATTGCTGAGGGCTTCCCTAGTGGCGCAGTGGTTAAGAATCCGCCTGCCCGGCTTTCCCTGGTGGCGCAGTGGTTGAGAGTCTGCCTGCCGATGCAGGGGACGCGGGTTCGTGTCCTGGTCCGGGAAGATCCCACATGCCGCGGAGCAGCTGGGCCTGTGAGCCATGGCCGCTAGGCCTGCGCGTCCGGAGCCTGTGCTCCGCAACGGGAGAGGCCACAAAAGTGAGAGGCCCGCATACAGAAAAAAATAAATAAATAAATAAGGAATCTGCCTGCCAATGCAGTGGACATGGGCTCAAACCCTGGTCCGGGAAGATCCCACATGCCACGGAGCAACTAAGCCCATGCATCACAACTGCTAAGCCTGTGCTCTAGAGCCCACGAGCCACAACTACTGAAGCCCACGCATCTAGAGCCTGTGCTCCGCAACAAGAGTAGCCACCGCAATGAGAAGCCCACACACCTCAACGAAGAGTAGCTCTCCCTCCCCGCAACTAGAGAAAGCCCACGTACAGCAACGAAGACCCAACACAGCCAAAAATAAATTAATTAAAAAAAAAAACGAACAACAATTCAATCCAAAGTAGGCAGCAGAAAGGAAATAAAAGATCAGAGTGGCAATCGATCAAATAGAAAAGAGCAAAGCATTAGAGAAATTCAATGAAACCAAGAGCTGGTTGCCTGAGACCAATAAAAAATAAATATTAATTAATTAATTAATTAAAAAAATATTGCTGAGGGGCCCTGTTTAGACAGTCAGTAAGCCAATCTTCCCAAGAGATGTTCTTCTGTCTTGCAATTTCTCTTAATTTTCAGAACACAAGAGATATGGCAAACATAAACATAGTTAACATATAATGTATAAGGCTTGCCTAGACTTAACACCCAGATAATGATTACCAACAAAGAAATAAGTCTAATGATCAGAAAACTGGACATCACAGAATTAGTTTGCTAAGCCTAACTCAGCAAAAAAATAAAAAACTACAAATTTAAATCATCTATGATATTTATTTAATATTTGAAAGTCTCTTATTTTTTTAAAGCTGGTTATATTATTTAAACCTCTGCTAATATAATTTAAAATCTAGTAAAGTATCAGTTTATCAGTTCATAACCAAAAACTAACTTACCATCCTCTTGTGAGGAAGGATATGGATAAATGTGGTGGGAAGCTTTTGACTTCTCATCAGTAAATGTCCCCTGGAAAGCAAATGAAGAAGTAATGTAAAAATAAAACATATGGCAAACAAACTATGAGACGTCTTGCCAGATGCAAACTGCCTAAGAATTATAAAGGCATTATTCTACTTTTTATATTTTTTTGAGAGCAGTATTTTAAAACTATAATATTTTCATTATTTTAGTCAAGGAAAGAGATGGTGATTAACAAGAAAAAACAAAAATAAATTATCCATAGACACAGTTTACATCGTTGAATAGGAAAATAATATAAATACCTCTTTGCTAATTTTCTTTGTTGCTTTTTTTTTAAAGACTTTTTTTGATGTGGACCTTTTTTTTAAATCTTTATTGAATTTTTTACAATATTGCTTCTGTTTTTTGTTTTGGTTTTTTGGCCGCGAGGCATGTGGGATCTTAGCTCCTGGAACCAGTCATGGAACCCATACCCCCTGCACAGAAGGCAAGGTCTCAACCACTGGACCGCCAGGGAAGTCCCCAGCTAATTCTCTTTGTATCTCTCTCTCTTTCTCTGGCTAACCTTATCAGTAATTTGAATACCTCCAACTAATTCTGAAACTTCCTCCAAAGTCATCACAAATTATCAATATTACTTGAAGTAAATCAATGCAAGTTTATAGCCATGAGACATAACCTAGGGCTACATACATACAGGATGGACATTTGACTTCACTCTAGCATGTATGTGTCCATTGTTTTAAGTCAATGTTAGAATGCTAAAGTCAAGTTCTAGCTAGGCCACAGCTATAATACTACATACAGTCTAGAACATGACTTGGAAGTCATTCAGACACAAAAGTGCTCATTCTAGAGACCAGAAGAATGATGAGAAGTCTTAAAATCAGGTGTAAGTAGCACATTAACATATTACCTAATTTTTGTTTTTGACAATGAATATTTACTAAATACGACAATTAGAAAAACATAATAATGTTATTTTCAGCTGCAGGAAAACTCTAAGCTTCTTATATTTAGGGCTATCTAAAGATTAAGAAAATAAATAAATAAATAAAGATGAAGTAGCTACCGAATAAGGAAAGGAATTTTTAATCACTAGAAGTGTTTGAGCACACTTTTAACAGTCAGAGGAGAGGCTGAAAAGGGAATGTCAACATCTAATGTGCGAGGCAACAGTCAGAAGAGCACACTGTTGAGGACTTTGGCCTCTGGAGTCCATCAGAGAGGCCTGGGTTTGCACCTTAGCTCCACCATATACTACTTAACATGACATGGGCAAGTATCTAGTTTTTTTGTGCTTCAGTGTCTTCTGTAAAATAGACTGGTAACAATAAAACCTATTTCACAAGAATTTTGTTAGGACTAAGTTAATAGACACAATGAGCTAACAACAGTGACAGGCACACTGTAAGTGCTCAATCAATGGAGTTATTAATGCATTTTAAATGCTTGAGCAAACACCTGATCATCAGTATTCAATAATGGTATTATTATTAGCTTTTAGGATCTCTTCCCTAACATTCTATGAAACTGGGAAGATCTTTATATCTCACTGGAGGTTATCCCTAGAAAGTAATCACTAAGTCAGATTTCTTAAGAAATATGACAGCAATAAATGTTCAGTATAAATTGTAGGAAAATACATAAACTTTTCCCAGGATGATTTGGTAGCAATAACAGTATATAATTTCAGCTTGAAATCAACAATCAGCTGGTTAACCTGTTCCACGTATGCCCTCTAACATTCCACCTGTAATTAAGCTATACTTGACAGTCACTCCAATAAAGAGATAGTCTAAAAGAGAAAAGGTTAAGTGATTTGTTCAAAGTCATATGCTAGTAAAAAAAAAAAAAAAAAGAAGTAGACTTCAGACTGCTTGAACTGAAGGCACAATCCTATTACCCTTCTCTTTGGTACAGATGTTATACGTAGGAAAAAGACTGTACTCAAGCTCCAATTTTAAGAAGTACTGGGTTGGCCAAAAAGTTCGTTCGGGTTTTTCCATACCATCTTACCAAAAACCCGAATGAACTTATTGGCCAACCCAATATTAGAAATATTTGCTTTGAGAACTTGGAAGATATTTTACTAAATGCTAAAACATAATTCAACCAGCAATTTCTCTTGCAGCAGAAAAAAGACAGATATTTCATGAGGCTTCTCAACTAATTCTAAGAATTGGTAAAACTGTCATTCAAATGATATTTCAAAGAATTATCTTCTGAGTATCCTCAGCTACTTTACCATGACAAAAGTTTGCTTACAGTTTAACCACATACGTAGTCACAGACCTACACATGCATAAATATGCAAGGTCTTCGCCTAAAATGAAGTTAGAGAAAGGAGGTGAAGATGACAGGATATAGCACTGGTACATGTAAACCAAGACAAGGTAAGCTTATGGGGAAAACAGAATTTTCCAGTCAGTTTTTCAAAGCTACAAATATAAATACAATACATATAATGGGGGGAGGCAGGTTTACTTGAGGTAATATTTGATCTCCTCCTACCAACAACTGTGTCACCAGCTCTCACTCTGTTTGACTTTATGGTGATGCACAGTATGCTGGTCTCTTTAACTCTACATAAACATATTTCATAGTAAGACTATGATGAATCCATACCAATGACTTTATTAAATGCTACTCTAGGATACATACATGTATCAAATCATCACACTCTACACCTTAAATTTACACAGTGTTATATGTCAATTATATCTCAATAATGGTAGCGGGAAAATGCTATTCTAGGCTAAGAACTGGAGGTGAGTGGAGAGAGAAGAAAACTTGGTACTATAAGAACAAAAAGAGAGAAAACTTTCACTTAATGCATATATGTACAGATATCAAAAGGTATTATAGCTGAGATTCACAAGAATTTTATACTACACAATGCTTCTGAAGTGATCGTGTATATTACCTGATGTCGTTTGATTATATCTTTCAATTTATTAGCCAACTTCAGATCAATGTCTGGAATGAGGTAGATGTTGGGTCTGGTCAGACAATTGCTCTGAGGATAAAAGAACAGATTTTGAAATTCTTTTGGTTTTGAAATAATGTCACATTATTTATGCATTTACCCTAATGGCAAAAGTTGGCACTCAAAGCCATACTGCTTAAAATAGGAAGACGTACTTTGGTAGAGAATGTACAAGTCTTATTTCAATATAAAACCTAGGTGTTCAGCAGGCCACTTAATGCCATTCCCAGATCCCTTCTCTGCAGCTAGGTACACCTGCACAAAACACTGCTGAGACTCGTGACCTAGAGAAATTCATTATCTTTTTCATTAAGGTACCATCCTGATAAATTAATCCTCGTAGTCTTACTTATCTTAACAGTCTAAGGTAAGTAAGAACTTACCTTAACAGTCTAAGTCTAATGTAGCATTTTCACCTAACCTAGGAGGTGGAGGTTGGGGGAGAATACGTGGGGAGGGATGCCCATTTTGGCTCATCATCTAAGTTACTTAAAATATCACAACTGTGGATTATAGCTCTTTCCCCCCATTTCTAATCTTATAAATAGCAATGATTAAAACATGCATATTAACTCCCCAAACTATCACCAAAAATCAACCAAAAAACAAAAACCACTCAGTTATTTCTCCAAGTTAATAGTCTGTGAGACAAGTTTCAGGCATTAAGTTAATGATAATACCTAGCAGAATTGCCAGCTGCCTCTCCCCAGGAAGGTTATTCAGTGATCACTAAAAATTACCTATCAATAAAAACACTAAGAAAGAAAAGAAGAAAATTAAGTGTTCTCTTCTCCACGTTATAATCTAGTTGGGGAAATAAGATTTATATTTATGGTACAACCATGAAACAAATCCAAAACAAAACAAAGAAAATGACTGTATACACAAGGGACTAGTAGAATGAGAGAATACTTATATTAAATATGAAAGATTCAAATAATGGATTAGATGAAATTAATAAAGAAAAATATCATAGATTATTTTACCAAAAGTTTAAGAAAAAATATTCTATAAATGACAAGCTTTAGTCATTCTTTGTAGCTCTAATCCCCAAAAACCCGTAAAAATAATAGATTTCAGAAAACTTTTCTTCCTTTGATCTTTTGGCAATCTAATAAAGCCAATCTTAGAAATGAAAGTATACTAAAAGAAAAAAATTTTAATAATCTAACTTTGAGTTACCTGCACCAATGTTTTTTCAATGTTCATAAACATTTCAACATTACGATCCATTCGGGATGGATTCTGTAGATCAAACCTCCGCCTGTAAGAGAAGAAAATCATCAGGTAATTTGTCTCCCACCTTAAACAAAAGTGAAAACTTGGTTTTAGTATCCAATGCAAATGAGTTGGAAAGATCTGGAAATTAAAATAGCACTCTACAAAATGTATGATAGGGCTTCTCTGGTGGCGCAGTGGTTGAGAGTCCACCTGCCAATGCAGGGGACACGGGTTTGTGCCCCGTTCCGGGAGGATCCTGCGTGCCGCGGAGCGGCTGGGCCCGTGAGCCATGGCCACTGAGCCTGCGCGTCCGGAGTCTGTGCCCCGCGGCGGGAGATGCCGCAGCGGTGAGAGGCCCGCATACCGTTAAAAAAAAAAAAAAAAAAAAAGTATGATATTCTCAGCAGTATAAGAAATCACAGTGTCAACACCTTCATAAAACATTAAATTTTATGACATTAAGATCTACTCCAGTCAAAATGATCTACCAATTCCAAGAAGTATCCCCTGTTTTCCTTAAACCTAAGATATTTTACATCATACAGTAATCCACAGATCCAAAGACAGTGAACTACTATACCACTCTTCAAGTATATGGAAAGTCTATCTACTTTACATATGCTTAAAAGTCATCTGTTCAAATTCAACAATGCCTGTAATTCTCTTAGAGCCTACTATTGTCCCAAATGTGGTAAAATTCGTCTATTTACCTTTATTTGAAACCCTTCCCCAATGTCTCTTTATCTAAGTACCCAAGCATAACATGGGGGTGTTGTCTTTGCCTATTCTTAGTCATTTCCATAGGGTTAAATCTTTACAAATCTGAATGCTCCTTTCCTCATTATTTTTTATTCAACATTTACTTTGCTTTTGTTCTATTTTAATTCCAGGGAGAGGAGTATAGCTTAGTGAATGAGTGTTGGCTGTGAAGTCAAACTGCTATGGGTTCTAATCCTGATCCCATCTTTATGTAGTCTTGAGTGATTTACTGATACAAGGATCAATTTCTTCATGAATACAATGGGCCCTAAGGGTTTTTGTGAAGGTTACATGAAGTATACATGTTAAGAACTTAGCAGAGTGCTTATGCTTAATCTATTAGCAAGTGATCAATAAATGTTCATCATGGTTATAATTTTTTTTTAAATCATTACTAGCATGCACTAACTAGGATTAAGCAGTTTGAGTCCAGAGCTCATGCTCTTAATCCTCAGGTCATCCTGTTTTATCCTGCAGATGCTCCCCACACCTCCAACATTTCTAACTCTGCAGCCTTTCTAGAATGTCACCACCCACTCAAGGGCTTGATACTATCACTTCCAGAATCAATCCTCCAGTCTCTTCCTCTATGAAGCTATTGCTGTCTTCCTTCATGTTACTAATACATCATGTGCGCCTGCTGTTACAGCCCCAGTCATTTTGCTGGTAAGACATTGCATTAGATGCCTTGAGGACAAGGACCAGGTTTTCTGACCTATACAGCCCTGTGGATAATGGAATGTGTGGCTTTATTCTGACCAAGGTCTAATATTTATTTATTATGACTTTTTCATTACTGTGCTAAGACTGAAACATTTCCTAAAGTAATGCCAATTAAGAAATTAAGCAAAGTGTCCACTAAAGCACAGATACAGGTAATTCAGAATAGAACTAGTTAGATTTTAAAATAACATTTATAGATAAGCGCGACCTCCATCCCAGATAACTATCTTCTTTTTTTTTTTTGTGATACGCGGGCCTCTCACTGTTGTGGCCTCTCCAGTTGCGGAGCACAGGCTCCGGATGGGAAGCCCAATAACTGTATCTTGATTTATCCTTGATACACAGAACTTTTCCTTAAATCTCACCTCCCCCCCCCTTTTTTTTTTATGTTTTTGAGTATCCTTCTTCCCTAACCTCTTTTGAGGAAGGGGTAGGTCAGAAATTCCAAGCAATCTGCATTAACTGGCAAGACAAAAGATTAGCAATCAACTGACCAGGACAACGCTATTACAGCTGACAGCCTTCCATTGGTTCTTTCAGCACAATAAAAGTAGAGACATTTAAGTGTCTCCCCTTTCTAAAGAAGGGGTCGCTCTTTCATGGGCTTCTGATAATACAGGACTAGATCCAAGAATGCATCACTTACAGAACTGCTTACTTAAAGAGTTTACTTATTATTCACAGAGAAACTGCTTCCTTAACAAATGATTCAGATACTGGAGCTGAAGAGAATGATCTCTATTAGAAATCTGAGAAATAGTTTGAAAGCAACCATTAAACAAATTAAAATAGGGCTGCGCGGATTTGTCTGCAAAAGGAGATTAAAAACTAAATGAATCTGTTAACAGAGAAAGAATCAAGAATTCATTCTGCCTTTCCAATTGCTAAAGAGTAAAGTTTCTCTTTAGAAAAGTATTCCAGCTAATAAATAAAGAAGGAATGAGAGAAAAACAGTCTCTAACAAGGAATAATCTGAATAACAGTAAGGATCTATACCTTCACATTAGAATATCTACATTCTAATCTTTTTCAAAATTAGAATACTGCCACCTGGTAAGTTTTACAACTTTAAAGATAAGATGACTCTAGGCATTGAACATCAACTGTCCATTACAAAAAGAGAAACAACCAGACATTATATGCCTCCAGATGGAGAAACACAACACTGCCTATGAAGTATTGTTGCTAAAAAAAAAATGAAACTGAATCAGACCACACCTCCAGATCTAATTATCATTTTACTAGAAATTAAGAAGACTATGGTAAATGATCTTCTTGGGGATGTATCAGCAAAATCTAGGACATAATACAATTCTACAAGACAACCTGTTTTTGTAAAAAATAATAATTATTTTTGAGGAAAACAAAGAGTGAGAAGGAAAATCAGAAATTTTTAAACAGAGATTTAAGAGTCATATGAACCAACTGCAACATATGAATCTTGTTTGGATACTGATTCAAACAAAATATAAAAAATGTTCATGAGATAATCAGGGAAATGAACACAGTAGATATTTAATAACATTGAAAACTTATTGATAATTTTCTTGGTTATGATAATGGTACTGTTATTATGCTTTTATAAAATCTAATTTTAGAAATAAATACACAGAGAAGGATGAAATTCTATAAAGCTGAAGATGCATGATTAGACATGGCAGCTCATTATATTATTCTCTCTTCTTTTATGTATAGTTTATATTTTCCATAATAATAAACTGAAATGGTTTCCCAAACAATGATTTGATAACATGACACATTGAAGTTTTCCTCAATCTGCAGTATGCTAGGTAAGCAAAAGTACATATATGAATATTAAGAAAACTTGAAATAAAGAAATCAGGTAAATACAGTATAACCTTTAGTTGAAAGATTTTATTTGACTTATTCTGAAATTACCAAGGGTATTCAAATAAAGTTTACTTTTTATAATACAGAAAGATGCTCAAACCTGCCCAAAAGGGAAATGCAAATTAAACTAAAACTGTAAAACCTTTTTTTTGACTCTATCACAGACTGCCAAGATCAAAAGGTGAGGTAATACAAATAAATACAACTATTGGCCAGGGAAGAAGTACACTCTCAATACATTTTGGTAGGACAATAAATTAGTACAATTCTGTTTGAAGATGATTTGGCAATCGTATTATGTTTCTTGTTATTTCAACTTGAGTTGAAATAACAAGAAATAATACAATTATGATTCCACCTGACAATTTCAGAATGAAGCTAGCACTGGGCAGGCCTCATAGGAGGGCTCTAGAAAAGGGGGGAAAAAAATTGAAAGAGATATTATTACTCTAAGACCTATATAGAGAGACTACATATGAACACATTTTCTTTCTTTCTGACTTAAAACTTTGGGCCATCTAGGCTGTAAATATAAGCTCTCCATTGAGGGTTTATTAATTAATTAATAAGTCTTTTGCTTTATTTTCCTCTGGTAATCTGCTGGGCAATGTCTTGCAGCAGCCTTTCAATCTAAGACAATACCTACTGTCTGTCAAAAAGGCCTTATTAGCTGTATTGCTCTAAATTCGATACCTCTTGCTAATAGAGTTAGAGATGTTCTCTCCTCATCCTCAGACATGCATAAAAAAGTCTGAATAAAACTAATCAATAGTCCGCCTGCCGATGCAGGGGACACGGGTTCGTGCCCCGGTCTGGGAGGATCCCACATGCCGCGGAGCAGCTGGGCCCGTGACCCATGGCCGCTGAGCCTGCACGTCCGGAGCGTGTGCTCCACAGCGGGAGAGGCCACAGCAGTGAGAGGCCCACGTACCGCAAAAAAAAAAAAAAAAAAACTAATCAATAATGAATCCTAGCGAATGAGTTTAACACCTGGGAAAGCGGTGTAAAGGGCCTCAGAAGCAAACTTCTAAAAGGCAAAACAAAAATGCACTGAGCTGGGGGCAAGGCAAATAGCAACAGTACAGCAAACAGTTGTATGGGAGGTGACCAAAGTTAGCCTCGAATGTAAGGGGCTTTGTTTAATGAGGTTAAGCTATAAAAGTCTGAAGACCATCACCAGCAAGAGGTCCAGTATGCAGTATCCCAAAAGAATGGCACACAGCCTAGATATAAGACACTGGAAATAAGTAGTCCCATATGGGAAGAAGAGGGAGGTCTACTATACAAAAGTAGACTAAAAAATTATATCCCACTAGTTATGTGACTTTGAGGATAAGGAAATTGGTTTGAACCCTTGCGCGGAGTGCACACACGCGTTCTCTCTCCCTCCCTCTCTCTCTCTCTCTCTATATATATATATGTGTGTGTGTGTAAATATATATATATATTTTTAATTAAAAAGCTAGATGACTAACAGAAAACAGTGTTTTAAACTATGCTATCAAAATGGATAATTCTTCACAAGTTAAAAGATCTAAACCACATTTTCATTTAAATGACAACCTAACTAACCAGCATTTCTCAACGTGTGGTCTTAGGATCATCTACAGTGCTTGTTGAAAATGCAGATTCTGTTTTCATGCCAAGCTCAGTAGATGACACTCTATGTTCATAAAGCCCAGTAATTTATATTTTTAACAAGGACTCCAAGTGATGCCTAAAAGTTGAAAGCCACTGCCACAGACTTTCTGTGGTAAAAACTGAAACAAAGGGCTTCCCTGGTGGCACAGTGGTTGAGAGTCTGCCTGTCAATGCAGGGGACACGGGTTCGTGCCCCGGTCCAGGAAGATCCCACATGCCGCGGAGCGGCTAGGCCCGTGAGCCATGGCCGCTGGGCCTGCGCGTCCGGAGCCTGTGCTCCGCAACTGGAGAGGCCACAACAGTGAGAGGCCCGCGTACCGCAAAAAAAAAAAAAAAAAAAAAAAAAAAAAAAAAAAATTTAATCTGAAGGAGACTTTGAAGAAGGAAATAAAAGTTGAACAATCAAGTCTTAAGGTAGAAAGTAAAGTATTATCATTCTAACTTAAACAAAAAGGTCTGACCTTGTCTGTAAGGAATAAATGTCAGTAGCAAATAATGTCGCAGGGAAAAATAAAAGGTTACTTCTCATATTAAGACAAATCCTAGGGACTTCCCTGGTGGTCCAGTGGGTAAGACTTCATGCTCCCAATGCAGGGGGCTTGGGTTCGATCCCTGGTCAGGTAACTAGATCCCACACGCATGCCGCAACTATGAAGGCCACGTGCTGCAACTAAGAAGTCCGCAGGTCACAACTAAAGATCCCACATACCACAACAAAGATCCCACATGCCACAACTAAGACCCAGCGCAGCCAAAATAAATAAATAAATATTTTTTTTTAAAAAGACTAATCCTAAACTTTATGTTCATTGAACCTAGTTTACCACTGCCAAGCAAAACTAATAAAATACAAAATATTTTCATTCAATAATCTCTTTGAAAGGCATTAACTATGATTACAGCATATAGCAACCTGTTTAGAACTGTAAGAAAATAAACAAGGTCCTAATCACTCTACAAGAGGGCACTGACATTTACTTTTCTGTTACTGGGTTGAACCTGGTTGCATTTAATCTCTCCTTCAGGAAATGTTTTTGGATTTCCACAGTATGTCAAAACCATCCTTCTTGGTGTCCCTCAGTTATATATAACTACACTTGAAAAACTACAAATAAGAGCTTCCCTGGCGGCGCAGTAGTTAAGAATCCACCTGCCAATGCAGTGGACACGGGCTCGAGCCCTGATTTGGGAAGATCCCACATGCCACAGAGCAACTAAGCCGGTGCGCCACGACTACTGAGCCTGCACTCTAGAGCCTGTGAGCCACAACTACTGAAGCCTGCGCGCCTGAAGCCCGTGCTCTGCAACAAGAGAAGCCACCCAAATGAGAAGCCTGCACACCGCAACGAAGAGTAGCCCCCACTCACCTCAACTAGAGAAAAGCGTGCGGGCAACAACGAAGACCTGACACAGCCAAAAATAAATAAATAAATAAAATAAATTTATTAAAAAAGAAAAGAAAAAACACTACAAATAAGTCGTTCCTTTTTTTGTTTGTTTGTTTGTTTTTGTTTTTTTGCGGTACACGGGCCTCTCACTGTTGTGGCCTCTCCCGTTGCAGAGCACAGGCTCCGGACGCGCAGGCTCAGCGGCCACGGCTCACGGGCCCCGGACCGCGGCACGAACCCATGTCCCCTGCATTAGCAGGCGGACTCTCAACCACTGTGCCACCAGGGAAGCCTTTTTTTTTTTTTTTAACACTATTTAGAAACATCCAGAAAGATCAAACTCAAACACACTAATTCTGGAATCTTTTTTTTTAATAAATTTATTTATTTTATTTACTTTTGGCTGCATTGGGTCTTTGTTCCTGCACCAGGGCTTTCTCTCATCACGGCGAGAGGGGGCTGACTCTTCGTTGCAGTACACGGACTTCTCACTACAGTGGCTTCTCTTGTTGCAGCGTACGGGCTCTAGGCGTGCAGGCTTCAGTAGCTGTGGCATGTGGGCTCAGTACTTGTGGCTCGCGGGCTCTAGAGCGCAGGCTCAGTAGTTGCAGCACATGGGTTTGGTTGCTCCACGGCATGTGGGACCTTCCCAGGCCAGGGCTTGAACCTGTGTCCCCTGCACTGGCACTGTGCCACCAGGGGAGTCCCTCTAATTCTGGACTCTTAATCTGTACAGTCTATTCACAAATATACCAATAATTACCAGGTGTTCCCACTCAACCTCATATACATGACACTCCATCCTGACATCACTGGAACCTAAAAGGAAGCAGGAAGTAAGAAAGAAAGCAGAAACAAAAAGAAACAACAGGAAAAGAGAATGGCCATAATGAGGAAACCAACAAACTTTGGAGCTACACTGTGAGGTTCGACTGGAGAACAAAGGTTCAGAACAGTATGTTGGGCGTGGGGCAAGTCAGAAGCAGTATCAAGATGATAGCCCACTGTTCAGATGTCCAAATGGGTGGGCAGTTACTAAAACATGCACTGTTGGAACATAAGTGATCCACTCACTGCAAGTGTGTAAGTCATAGGAGATGGGGGAAGGTGTGTACTGCAATTGGTTTATAATTATACTGGAAAGAGGATAATTCTGGTACAATCTGAGAAGAAAACTTTTACTCCTCATTCCTCTTAAAGTCTTTAACTCTATCCTTTACTTCTTTTTTGGCCCCATTTTTAATTTAAAGACGATTTATTTTACATATTCTTCTAAACCATCTTAAATCTTTTCAGATAAAAATATTTCACTGTACTGGCACACAGAGCGAGTTACACAATGACTTAGGAAAAGACATTTCACTTTGACACTCTGTCCTCAAGAGTCCAGGTCGGACTTGGAAGAGATACAAGCTGAACAAGAAAACCAGTAAAGAGTTCCAAGTGGGAAACAAGAGAGAGGGTACAAACCATATATGAGTACCCAGACATGCTGTCAATCCTAGATCAGAGAATACTCTGGCAAGAGCTGCAACAGCAGAGTTGAAAACAGAACTGAAAAACAGAAGGCTACCCTCTGATAACAACAAACTCTCATGCTCGTTTAATCAATAAAACAATATATAATGTGTCTTTCAGCACATTATAATACACATTTATGTATTTCACAGTGAGCCTACCTTCCAATTTGCTAATAATGCACATCCATCTATTATCTACATACAACCATATATGAAAAATAACTTGCATAATAACTGCAACATTTGTTTGATATTTTTCTTGGATGTAGGCAAAAAGTAAATTAGGGCTCTAGATAAAAGACAACATACTTTGGATAAGAGACAACATACTTTGGATAAAAGACAACATACTTTGGATATTAATCATAACGTGCTTATAGAATTCTCTAACACCATACAAAGGAGGAACAGGTTTAACATTGAAAAACTTCAATATCACAGCAAAACATGCAAATAAATACAAAAACTTACCATCCCTGTTCATTTTTATATTTGTAAGCAGCCCCAAGAATGTGACACAAGGTGCCTCCAGCTTTGAAATCCATGAAACATTTTGCCTAAAAAATGATACAAGTTACACATGAGAAAAATCAAAGTTCTGACAAAATTACTCATGTCTGAATTCTAAGCTTAATAAACTCAAAGTTATAAACAACTTCTAATTTTTTTTTTTTTTTTTTTTTTGCGGTATGCGGACCTCTCACTGTTGTGGCCTCTCCCATTGTGGAGCACAGCCTCCGGACGCGCAGGCTCAGCGGCCATGGCTCACAGGACCAGCCGCTCCGCGGCATGTGGGATCTTCCTGGACCGGGGCACGAACCCGTGTCCCCTGCATCGGCAGGCGGACTCTCAACCACTGCGCCACCAGGGAAGCCCACAACTTCTAATTTGATAACCTCCTTAAATACTTCTGAAACAAACTGAGGTACAAAGAAATTTTTCTAATTTTCTTTAGAAAAATTTCTTTAAGTAAACAGATTTACATGAATGAAATGAAAAACAAGATTTACAAAATATACACCAAACTGTTTCAGCAGAAAACATTAAATGGACAAAATAGTGATATACCACCAACTCCACTGGTAAATTTAACATCTGACTTTTAAAATGTACAATAAGAAATATTAGTCCGGGCTTCCCTGGTGGCGCAGTGGTTAAGAATCTGCCTGCCAATGAAGGGGACATGGGTTTGAGCCCTGGTCTTGGAAGATCCCACATGCCACGGAGCAACTAAGCCCGCAAGCCACAACCACCAAGCCCACGAGCCTAGAGCCCATGCTCTGCAACAAGAGAAGCCACTGCAATGAGAAGCCTGCACACTGCAATGAAGAGTAGCTCCCCGTTTGCCGCAACTAGAGAAAGCCTGCGCACAGTAACGGGGACCCAACACAGCCAAAAATAAAATAAATAAAAAAAAAAATTAGGCCAACGTAACTGATGAACATAGATGTAAAAATCCTCAACAAAATACTAGCAAACCAAATCCAACAGTACATTAAAAGGATCATACGCCATGATCAAGTGGATTTATCCCAGAAACACAAGGATTTTTCAATATCTGCAAATCAATCAACGTGATACACAATAACAAACTGAAGGATAAAGACCATATGATCACAACAGATGAAGAAAAAGCTTTTGATTAAATTCAACATCCATTTCTGATAAAAACCCTCCAGAAAGTGGGCACAGAGGTAATATATCTCAACATAACAAAGGCCATATATGACAGACCCATAGCTAACATCATACTCAATGGTGAAAAGCTGAAAGCATTCCCTCTAAGATCAGGAACGAGACAAGGATGCCCACTCTCACCACTTTTCTGCAACATAGTTTTGGAAGTCCTAGACACAGCAATCAGAGAAGTAAAAGAAATAAAAGGAATCCAAACTGGAAAGGAAGAAGTAAAACTGTCACTGTTTGCCGATGACATAATACTATACATAAGAAATCCTAAAGACACTACCAGAAAACTATTAGAGCTAATCAATGACTTCGGTAAAGTTGCAGAACACAAAATTAATATACAGAAATCTGTTGCATTTCTATACATTAACAACAAAAGATCAGAAAGAGAAATTAAGGGAACAACCGTATTTAGTATCGCATCAAAAAGAGTAAAATACCTAAGAATAAACCTACCTAAAGAGGCAAAAGATCCGTACTCTGAAAATTGTAAGATGGTAATGAAAGAAACTGAAGATGACACAAGCAGATGGAAAGATATACAATGTTCCTAGATTGGAAAAATCAATATTGTCAAAATGACCATACAAGGCAATCTACAGTTTCAATGCAATCCCTATCAAATTACCAATGACATTTTTCACAGAACTGAAAAAAAAACTTTTTTATTTGCATGGAAACACAAAAGACCCTAAATAGCCAAAACAATCTTGAGAAAGAAGAATGGAGCTGGAAGAATCACGCTTCCTGACTTCAGATTATACTACAATGCTACAATAATCAAAACAGTATGGTACTGACACAAAAAGAGACACACAGATCAATGGAACAGGACAGAAAGCCCAGAAACAAACTCATGCACTTATGGTCAATTAATCTATGACAAAGGAGGCAGGAATATACAATAGAGAAAAGACAGTCTCTTCAATAAGTGGTGCTGGGAAAACTGGATAGCTACATGTAAAAGAATGAAATTAGAACATTCTATAACACCACATGCAAAAATAAACTCAAAATGGATTAAAGACCTAAACGTAACACCGGATGCTATACAATGCCTAAAGGAAAACATAGTCAGAACACTCTTTGACTTAAATCACAACAATATTTTTTTGGATCCATCTCCTACAGTAATGGAAACAAAAGCAAAAATAAACAAATGGGACCTAATTAAACTTAAAAGCTTCTGCACAGCAAAGGAAACCATAAACAAAATGAAAACACAACCTATGGAATGGGAGAAAATATTTGCAAACAATGTGACTCAACCAAGGGATTAATTTCCAGAATATAAAACAGCTTATGCAGCTCAAACAACCCAATCAAAAAATGGGTAGAGAATCTCAATAGATATTTCTTTGAAGACATACACATGGCCAACAGGCATATGAAAAGATGCTCAACATCACAAATTATTCGAGAAATGCAAATCAAAACTAAAATGGGCTATCACCTCACACCAGTCTGAATGGCCATCATCAAAAAGTCTACAAAGAGGGAATTCCCCGGTGGCGCGGTGGTTAAGAATCAGCCTGCCAATGCAGGGGACACGGGTTCAATCCCTGGTCCGGGAAGATCCTACATGCTGCGGAGCAACTAAGCCCATGCGCCACAATTACTGAGCCTGTCTGTGCTCTAGAGCCCGCGAGCCGCAAGTACTGAGCCCGCCTGCTGCAAATACTGAAGCCCGTGTACCTAGAGCCTGTGAAGAGAAGTCACTGCAATGAGAAGCCCACACACCACAACGAAGAGTAGCTCCTGGTTCGCCACAACTAGAGAAAGCCCATGCGCAGCAACAAACACCCAATGCAGCCAAAAATAAATAATAAATAAATAAATTTATTTTAACAAGAAAAGAAAAAACAAGTCTACAAACAATAAATGCTGGAGAGGGTGTGGAGAAAAGGGAACCTTCCTATGCTGTTCGTGGGAATATAAATCGGGGCAGCCACTATTGAGAATAGTAAGGAGGTTCCTTAAAAAATTAAAAATAGAACTACCATATGATCTAACAATCCCACTACTGGGCATATAGCCAGAGAAAACTCTAATTTGAAAAGATACATGCATCCCAATGTTCACAGCGGCACTATTTGCAATAGCCAAGACATGGAAGCAACCTAAATGTCCATCAACAGTTGAATGGATAAAGATGTGGTGTATACACACACAAACACACACAAAACTGGATAATACTCAGCCAGAAAGAAGAACCAAATAATGCCTTTTGGAGCTACATGGATGGACTTAGAGATTATCATACTAAGTGAAGTAAGTCACACTGAGAAAGACAAATGTCGTATGATATCACATAGGTGGAATCTTAAAAATGATACAAATGGGGAATTCCCTAGTGGTCCAGTGGTTAGGACTCTGCGCTTCCACTGCAGGGGGCATGGGTTCAATCCCTGGTCGGGGAATTAAAATCCTGCGTGCCACGTGGTGCAGCCAAAAAATTAAAGAAAAATATTTTAAAAATAAAAATAAAAAGCATTTTTAAAAACGATACAAATGAACTTATTCACAAAACAGAAACAGACTCACAGACATAGAAAATAAACATATGGTTACCAAAGGGGGAGGGGGGAAGGATGAATTGAAAATTTAGGATTAACAGCTACACAGTATGATGTGTAAAATAGGTAAACAACAAGGACCTACTGTATAGCACAGGGAATCATATTCAATACCTTGTAATAACCTATAATGGAAAAGAATCTGAAAAAAATATATATATGTATGTATGTATAACTGAATCACTTCACTGTACACCTGAAACACTGTAATCAGCTATACTTGAATAAAAGAAAAAAAGAAAAAACTCTAATGGACAAAATATTGATATACTACAAAACTCTACTGGTAAATTTAAAATTTGATTTTTAACATGTGGAAAATTCCAGTAACACACAATTTACAATATGGTTCTCCTGCTGAATAAGAAATATTAGTATACATTAGTTTTTTTTTCCAATTTAGGTTCTTGACATTAAATTTTAGAAAAATTATAACTGAACTCTTATATTTTAATGACCACTGAAACATGGTATAACTATATTTAACTATGCATTTAAGTTATAGCTAAAATCTGTGCAACAATTTGAAAAAGATTTGCACTTTATGGATTATAAAAGCAGAGCTCAAATAAATCAAATGCTGAATGACTTCCATATTTTGGAACTAAAAATTTAATATAAATGTGATCATCAAATAGGCTAATAAGATAAAGTGTTAGGGACTTCCCTGGTGGTCCAGTGGTTAAGAATCCACTTTCCAATACAGGGGACGTGGGTTCAGTCCCTCGTCGGGGAACTAAGATCCCACGTGCCATGGGGCAACTAAGCCCACATGGCACAACTACTGAGCGCATGTGCCTCAACGAGAGAGCCCACGTGCCACAAACTACAGAGCCCACGCACTCTAAAAACCACGCACCACAACTAGAGAGAACCCCACACGCCACAAAGAGCCCACACCGCAATGAAAGATCCTGCATGCTGCAACGAAGACCCCGCATGCCGCAACTAAGACCCGACAGCCAAAAAGATAAAGAAAATAAATAAAATAAATATAAAACAGTAAAAAAAAAAAAAAAAAGGTGAAGTGTTAAAAATATACCATTCAGGGCTTTCCTGGTGGCGCAGTGGTTGAGAGTCCGCCTGCCGATGCAGGGGACACGGGTTCGTGCCCCGGTCCAGAAGATCCCACATGCCGCGGAGTGGCTAGGCCCGTGAGCCATGGCCGCTGAGCCTGTGCTCCGCAACGGGAGAGGCCACAACAGTGAGAGGCCCGCGTACGGCAAAAAAAAAAAAAAAAAAAAAAAAAAAAAAAAAATATATATATATATATATATATATATACACACACCATTCATTTTTTCCTTTGAAAACTATTATTACAAAATAATATAATGTAAAAAACATATGATATCAAATATTAAGAGAGACAAAAAACAGAAATGGTGGTTGGTAGGGTCTGGAGAGACAGGAATGGAAGTTATTGTTTCACGGGTACAGAGTTTTCAATTTACAAAAATGACAAAGTTCTGGTGATAGATAGTAGTAACAGTTACACAACAACGTAAATGTACTTAATGCCACTGAACTATACACTTAAAAATGACTAAAATGGTAAATTTTGTTATGTTTATTTTACTACAGTTAAAAATAAATAAATAGCATGTTTTAAAATAAGAAATATTAAGAATCACTAAGATGAGCTCTTCCAAATTAAACAGACAAGTAAGCCTCACAGATCAGTCTGGTTATTTCGTTGCTTTTTAAACATTACATGGGTTTCTGAGTTCCTAATTTTTTGCCCTACACTATTCCTGGTACATCTCAAAAGCTGCATTACATATTCTAAACAGAAGCATCTGGGTGCAAGTCTTATCACTGACAACTTATTTATCTGAGAAAATGTATAAGACATTACAATTTTGTAATGTTGGCACTTGAACTAGAATAATGTGCTAAGGTACCTACTAAAGTAGAATGAGACTTAGTTCTCCTACTAATCCTTCTCTGAACTGCCCAGAGATTGAGATAAAATGTTCTCGCCAACCACATGGGCATATCACTATTGCACACATGCACAGCACTCGCAGCGTAATACAGAAATAACTGGTTTATAGATTTATCTGTTATTCAAACTCCTTGAGGACAGGAATAGTGTCTTATTCAAATTTTAACATCAATATTCAGCGGAGTACCCGACAATGTAGGTAATCCATAAAAATTTTCTCAACAGTTCTACTGTACTAAAATCATTTAAAAATTCAGATCCAAGCTACTGAAAAATATATGTTGAGCAGATCACAATAAAACATCTCTACATGTAATTTAAGGTTATAGTCAATTTCTAGACAGATTAATTTGAGAAATTAAAATATTATCAGATATATGCTCAAGACAGACAAAATAACTTCTATCAAAAACTATAGGGATGTAAAGCAGTTATACCCCAATAAAGATGTTAAAAAAAAAAAAAAAACTATAGGGACAAGTGATGAATGAAGAGGTAGAAAACAGACCTTCAATTTTCTAATGGTAAGATCTGAATAAACAGGAAGAGGGGGGCTTCCCTGGTGGCGCAGTGGTTGACAGTCCACCTGCCGATGCGGGGGACACGGGTTCGTGCCCCGGTCCGGGAGGATCCCGCGTGCCGCGAAGCGGCTGGGCCCGTGGGCCGTGGCCGCTGAGCCTGCGCGTCTGGAGCCTGTGCTCCGCGACGGGAGGGGCCGCAGCGGTGAGAGGCCCGCGTACCGCAAAAAAAAAAAAAAAAAAAAAAACAGGAAGAGGGAGGAGACTCACAAACCTGTCAAGAGTACTAGTTCCAGTAATAAAGTGCAATAAGAAAAACATTCTTAAAAATGTGGCAAAAGAAACAAAAGAACAAATAGGGACTTCGTCATACATCAAGGATTCTTAGAGCTTTCATGGAAATGGATTTGGGATTCCGGTCCTCCTGACAAGCTCAGTATCAGTATCACCCACATAAAAGTGTAGTAGACCAGAGTCAGGGGATGGAAAGCTGGAGGCAGAGACGAGAGACCTCTCAGGGACACCCACTGGCCCCTGAGTGTACTTCCTCATTCAATCCTCATCCCAACTACACTCACCCTGAAGAGGGCCTGCTCAAGCTGCCGCTGGATGTGGTTCAAATATTAGAGCTCAAGTTCTTAAACATTCTCTAAAGAAGCCAGATTGTTAAGAGTAAATTCCTCTTCATTAGTACTGAAAAACCTAAAGAATAATAGGGTACCGAAACTTGAGCCTTCCAGAGCCAGCAAAGGCAGCCTGCCTTTGGTGAGTTATCTAAGCAGCTGCTTACCCCAATTAGAGACTGTGGGGGTCAGGGACAGCTCTAACAGGCTGCTTCTATTCCCAGTTGTGTGACCACACTGCTTTTGATAAGCTGCTACATCTCTGACTAAATTGGAAATTTAATCTAATCTTATTCTGGATGTATATAAAGTGGTCTCATCCTACCTATTTATACAGCCCACTTAAAATTCTGCTGAGCTGAGTAAACCTTAAAAAAGATAAACCTAACTGCAATACTTAAAAGTGCTTTAAACTTGTGCCGTAGTGTCCTTATTTCTTTATTTTTTGACTTTTTCATTAAAGACAAGGTAGTGCCAACGTGCAGTAAAAAGGACAACAATGGTATACATTTGTGTGAGGAGAATATACACATTTATATGCCATGTTTGGGTCTATTAATCAATGAATGACTGTGCCAGAAAGCGGATGTGAGGAAGTGAATAAAGGAGCAGAAACTGAACATGAGCCAGAAACCAAGAATGTTCACAGAAAATCACAGTCATCTTCATAAATTGAAAACAGTTACGGGGGAAAAAACCTATCACTTAGAGTCCAGAATCATTTTACCTCACAAAGTACAATGACACTAAACATTCCATAAGTTTCTTTATGTATTTTAACTGCTTTGAGTTAAAATAATGCTTTCTAGAAACATTTCCCAAGCTTATTAATAAAAGAAATGATAATAGTGTTATAATTATCACCTCTAATCATAGGTAATCACTGGTGTAGTATTCTTATTCTTGAGGAGAAAAGTATTATAATTACTACCAGTTACTGAGAATTTACCAAGAGGCACTTTATATATATTACCTCATTTACTCCTCACAAGTTCACTGTCTTCACCCCATTTTACAGATGAAAAGGTGTTAATGGCTCTAGCAATATGGCAGACTAAATAACCAGAAAACCCTACCACTAAAAATATATGCTGGATAAAAAATACAGACATTATTTTAAATGTGTAGCTGAATTAGAAGGAGAACAAATCCCCAGGGACAAAAATAAGAAAAAAAAAAAATTAAAAGTCAAAGTGGGGCTTCCCTGGTGGCGCAGTGGTTGAGAGTCCGCCTGCCGATGCAGCGGACACGGGTTCGTGCCCCGGTCCGGGAAGATACTACATGCCGCGGAGCAGCTGGGCCCATGAGCCGTGGCCGCTGAGCCTGCACGTCCGGAGCCTGTGCTCCGCAACGGGAGAGGCCACAACAGTGAGAGGCCCGCATACCGCAAAAAAAAAAAAAAAAAGTCAAAGTGGCAATTTTGTTGAGTTAAAAACTAAAATTCTAGGGTGACAGGAGGCTGGGGATAATGGGATTAAATAGGTAAGTAATATCAACCTTGATAACCTAAATGCTAGAGTTTGAGTTTCTCTACAGGGTCAGGAAGTAAGACTACAGACCTATGCAAGTGAGGACATTAGAACTAAGACAATCACCTACCACACACATACACACATAACACCAGGGGTATAAACAGGTTACACCATTAGGGAAAGGATAAGCTAGAAAAAATATCTGCCAGCTAAAAACTAAGGAGGAAAACAAGCTTCCGCCTCAAGATAATTTGAGTTGGAGACGTACACTATCAATACTTAGTCTAGGAACCCCATGCCAAATTAACATAAGAATTGGTCCTAGGGACTTCTCTGGTCGTCCAGTGGTTAAGCCTGCACACTTCCAATGCAGGGGGCACAGGTTGCATCCCTGATCAGGTAACTAAGATCCCGCATACTGAACGGTGCAGCTAAAAAAAAAAAAAAAAAAAGAATTGGTCCTAAAATTGGCGGGTCTTCTGAAGTGCCTTACTGAGCAAATTCTCAACCCAGGTCAACAGGATTCCCAAATAAACTTCCACTGAAAGAGAACTGAAAGGCCACAATTCAAACATAATTTAAGTGTTTTTAAGTCAACAGACAAAGCTAACAGCAAGATTAGAATCCTAACATTTTCAGATAATAGAAACAACATGACAGGGCTTGTAAAATTAGAATACATAAAGTGATTAAGGACACTAAAAAGAGAGAAAGACTTGAGAAATATATATATGTAACCCGTAGAACAAATAACATCCAATGAAAGTAAAAGCACAGCTGACAGAAAATTAGA
This sequence comes from Tursiops truncatus, assembly GCF_011762595.2. Taxonomy (NCBI): domain Eukaryota; kingdom Metazoa; phylum Chordata; class Mammalia; order Artiodactyla; family Delphinidae; genus Tursiops; species Tursiops truncatus. The sequence goes on from NC_047043.1 coordinate 62,977,607, forward strand.
CAACTAGACACAGGAGAATAAAAGCTAAAGTTTCTTAGAAATTTTAAAGTATATAAATCCTCAGCTTCGAGAAACACATCAGGGGCTTCCCTGGTGGTGCAGTAGTTAAGAATCTGCTTGTCAATGCAGGGGACACAGGTTCAAGCCCTGATCCGAGAAGATCCCACATGCCGCGAAGCAACTAAGCCTGTGCACCACAACTACTGAGCCTGCACTCTAGAGCCCACGAGCCACAACTACCGAGCCTGCGTGCCACAACTACTGGAGCCCATGCACCTAGAGCCCGTGCTCCGCAACAAGAGAAGCCGCTGCAATGAGAAGCCCGCACACTACAACGAAGAGTAGGCCCTGCTCGCCGCAACTAGAGAAAGCCCGCGCACAGCAATGAACACCCAATGCAGCCAAAAATAATTAATTTTTTAAAAAAACTGGTAAAAAACAGAAAAGAACAGCCCAATGGTGCAAAATATAAAAGGGTGCTCAACTTCATTAATTATCAGCAACTACAAAACAATGTGTATCACCACAAATCCACCAAAAAACTAAAATTAAAAAGACAGACAACTTACAAACATTGGTGAGAAAGTAGAGTATTAGAACCCTTGTACACTGTACACTGCATGTGGGAGTATAAATTGGCACAAGGGTTCAGGAAAACTGGCCATATCTGCTAAAGCTGAACATGCACGCCCTGTGACCCAGCAATTCCACATGTGGGAGTGTAACTGACATAAATACCTATGTTTACCAGAAGATATATGCAAAAATATTCACAGCAGCACTATTTGCAATGGCCCTAAACTGGAAATAACCCCAAAAACCCATCAATGGTAGAATGGATAAATAAATTGTGCAGTATGCCCATAGTGAAATACTATGCAGCAAGGGATACTAAATTATGACCAAGCTGCCCAGTTTTTAAATTTTCATTTGAACACAGTCACACCTACTCATGTAGGTAATTGTCTTCGGCTGCTTTTTATGCTACAACAGCGTTGGGTAGCTGTGACAGAGTCCATATACCTGCAAGCCTAAAATATTTACCATCTGTCCCTTTAAGAAAAAATTTGCCAAACCCTTAAACAGTAACCAGAATGAACAAACTGCAACTACAAGTAATAACATGGAAGAATTTTCCAAATCTAACATATTCTATATGCTTCAAAAATTTAAGTCATGAAGAACAGGTGGTCCAGTGGTTAAAAATTCAAGTCATGAATGACAAAGACAGGCTGAACTATTTCAAATTAATCAAGACTAAAGAGATATAACTAAAATGTGGGATCTTGGTTTAGATCTTATAAGATACATTTCTGAGATAATTAGTGAAATGTGAAGACAGATTATATAGTAGATAATGGTATTGTGTCAATGTTAAACTTCCTAAATTTGATAACTGTATTTGTAAGACAATATCCTTGTTCTAAGGAGATCCAGGCTGCAGTCTGAAGTCTCTACAGTTTTGCCCTCCCTGCTAGATTGGACCCCATGGACATCAGGAACTTCTCCAGTCACTCCAAGAGTGTAGTATCACTAAGATGAGTGATTTGTCTCCAGAAGTACTTTTGTTCTTGCTTCTCAGACTTACATGCTAATCTTGGTCTTTTCCTCCCCCTTTCCAGAAAGTCCTAGAATTTAGCATGATCTTGGCAAAACAATACCATTCTCAGATACAGATAATAAAATACTTAAACCTGTAGGGACCATAATGTTCACTGATTCCTAGTTTTCTAATGCTTCTTTGCCACAGAACACTTTCAGGAGTAGAAAGCTCAAAAAGAAGTCTATCAGGAAAAACTGTTCAAAGTGAAAAATTTGAAGACAACAGATTCCTCTTAGACCTGCCCATTTATTCCTGCCACTCAGGTACTCTGAAGGGAACAATTATAAAACCAAGGATCAGATCCAACTCCTTTTTCTAACAACTCTAAGCCCTTTCTTATTAACTTTCTTTTCCCTAAAATTTATTTAGCACAAAGCATGGTTTATTGACTCAAATAAAGGAAACAGATCATTGAAGTGACAGTCCTCAAACTCCCATCCTTTCCTCTACACCAGACTGACCAAGTTCATGAGAATTCCTGCCATGAAGTCAGTCACGCTTAATGGGTAGCAATTCCAAAGTATCAGTGAGAGATAGCCTACAGACTGTGACTTGTTTAAAATGTCCCAAAATTGTACTACCCAGTTCAATCACATGACCTTATTATTAGAACTGGCTTTGACAACAAATTTTACCCTGAAGTATTCATTACATTCCACCAAAGATAGATATAAAAACCCTATATACGTTCCTATGACAATTTGAAAATCAATTCCAAAAATTTTAATGATAGTCCCTTGAAACTATGTGTATCAATCTCCACAACATATTTCCTTTTGAAGAGTAATAATCATTTCACTGAGTTCTGATAGTTGCTTTAAAATCAGTCAGTACTGCGCTTTACATTTTTGTAGATATTTTAAGAAAAGCTTAATTTCAGAAAGTAAATACGGTTCGGTTCTCTAGCTTATTTTTTTTAAAGAGCCTTCCACTCTCCCTGTCTTTGAGACAGTTACTAACATCACAGCAAAGGTACATCAACCAATAAATATATACTAAACACTTGCAGTGAGTAAGAAGGTAAAGCAAGTCTTATCAATGTTCAACTGAAAACTCTGGCTTTAATTCAAAGGGCACTACAGCATTCTGTTAGTTCTCAGGTTCACAGCTCATTTACACAAAATACACTATGTCTGGAACATAAGTTGAAGAGAAACAAGAAGACATCGCTCTTTGGGACCTTCCTTAAGAACTGGATTTGAGTGCTTCCCTGGTGGCACAGTGGTTGAGGGTCCGCCTGCCGATGCAGGGGACACGGGCTCGTGCCCTGGTCCAGGAGAATCCCACATGCCGTGGAGCGGGTGGGTCCGTGAGCCACGGCCGCTGAGCCTGTGCGTCTGGAGCCTGTGCTCCGCAACGGGAGAGGCCACAGCAGTGACAGGCCCGCGCACCGCAAAGAAGTATAATAAATGTTTAAATAATATGTATGCCTTACATGTACATTTTTACTTTTACCAAAACCACTTTTGCTACACAAGTCAGCAAACTACTTTTTATGTCTTAAAGTACTACATACTACTTCTAATTTCTCAAAGAGCTTTCATTATCACACATCATGTGATTCTAACAACTATGCCATGGGATCAGTAGGGCAAGGAACACGTTCCCAGAAATGGTACTACAGGTCGAAGTGCCTTCACACAAGGTTGCAGAGTGGTAGGATATGGCTATTTAATTCCTAAGCTCAGGGCTCTTCCCATAACACCTGGCTCAAGAAACTATTTGGTGGAGATTCGGTATCTTACATTATTTCAATTTAAGAAATGAATGAGGGCTTCCCGGGTGGTGCAGTGGTTAAGAATCTGCCTGCCAATGCAGGGGACACAGGTTCAATCCATGGTCTGGGAAGATCCCACATGCCATGGAGCAACTAAGCCCACGTGCCACAACTACTGAGCCTGCAAGCCACAACTACTGAGTCCATGTGCCACAAATACTTAAGTCCACAATCCTAGAGCCTGTGCTCCGCAACAAGAGAAGCCACCGCAATGAGAAGCTTGAGCGCCTCAACGAAGAGTAGCCCCTGCTTGCCACAACTAGAGAAAGCCCATGCGCAGCAATGAAGACCCAACATAGCTAAAGACAAATAAAATAAATACATGTATTAAAAAAAAAAAAGAAAAGAAATGAATAAGAGGGCTTCCGTGGTGGCACAGTGGTTAAGAATCCACCTGCCTATGCAGGGGACGCAGGTTCGAGTCCTGGTCCGGGAAGATCCCACATGCCGTGGAGTAACTCAGCCCATGCGCCACAACTATTAAGTGTGCACTCTAGAGCCCACAAGCCACAACTACTGAGCCCACACGCCACAACTACTGAAGCCCACGCACCTAGAGCCCATGCTCTGCAACAAAGAGAAGCCACCGCAATGAGAAGCCCGCGCACCGCAATGAAGAGTAGCCCCCACTCGCCACAACTAGAGAAAGCCCACATGCAGCAACAAAGACCCAATGCAACCAAAAATAAATAAATTAAATTAAATTAAAAAAAAAATGAATGAGGGACCTCCCTGGTGGTCCAGTAGTTAAAAATCCACCTTCCAATGCAGAGGACGCAGGTTCAATCCCTGTTGGGGGAACTAAGATCCCACATGCCACAGGGCAACTAAGCCCGTGCGCCACAACTATTGAGCCCACGCCTCAAGGAGACATCCCACGTGCCGCAACTAAAACCCGGCACAGCCCAAAAAATAAAGTTAATTTTTAAAAAAAAGAAATGAATGAGCTTTATTTTAGGCAAAATCAACTGGTTTTAAAGTCTATCAAGACTTCTGACTGAAGTCGTATTAAAGACAACCATATTTTAGTGCTGATCTCCAAAACCCATAATAATGCTTAAAAATAAAGGTACAGGAGTGCTTGCTGCGGCAGCACATACTAAAATCGCAACAATACAGAGAAGATTAGCATGGCCTCTGCACAAGGATGACTCGCAATTTGTGAAGTGTTCCATATTTTGGGGGGGTTAGCAGATGTAAGCTTTTATATATAGAATGGATAAACAACAAGGTCAGAGAACTATATTCAGTAGCACAGAGAACTATATTCAATATCCCAGGATAAATCATAACAGAAAATATAAGAAAAGAATATATGTGTGCATAACTGAATCACTTTGTTGTACAACAGTAATTAACAAATTGTAAATCAACTATACCTCAATAAAAAAAATAAAGTAAAATGAAATTTTATTCTTTTTTTTAAAGTATTTATTTTGGCTGTGCTGGGTCTTTGTTGCTGTGCACAGGCTTTCTCTAGTTGCGGTGAGCGGGGGCTACTCTTTGTTGCGATGCGCAGGCTTCTCATTGCAGTGGCTTCTCTTGTTGTGGAGCACAGGCTCTAGGCACGCAGGCTTCAGTAGTTGTAGCACGCGGGCTCAGTACTTGTGGCGCACGGGCTTAGTTGCTCCACGGCATTTGGGATCCTCCTGGACCAGGGCTCAAACCCGTGTCCCCTGCATTGGCAGGCGGACACTTAACCACTGCGCCACCAGTGAAGTCCCCTTATGATCTATTTTAAAAGGCAGAATACAACCCATGCACCTATGGTCAATTAAGACATGACGAAAGAGGCAAGGATACACACTAATTATCAGAGATATGCAGATCAAAACTGCAATGACGTATTACCTAACCCCAGTCAGAACGGCCATCATCAAAAAATCTACAAACAGGGCTTCCCTGGTGGCGCAGTGGTTGAGAGTCCGCCTGCCGATGCAGGGGACATGGGTTCGTGCCCTGGTCCGGGAGGATCCCACATGCCGTGGAGTAGCTAGGCCCGTGAGCCACGGCCGCTGGGCCTGTGCGTCCGGAGCCTGTGCTCCGCAACGGGAGAGGCCACAACAGTGAGAGGCCTGCATAGGCAAAAGAAAAAAAAAAGTCTACAAACAATAAATACCGGAGAGGATGTGGAGAAAACAGAGCCCTCCTACACTGTTGGTGGGAATGTAAATTGGTACAGCCACTACAGAGAACAGCGTGGAGGTTCCTTAAAAAACTAAAATTAGAACTACCACATGATACAGCAATCCCACTCCTGTGTATATATCCAAAGAAAACCATAATTCAAAAAGATATATGGGGCTTCCCTGGTGGCACAGTGGTTGGGAATCTGCCTGCCAATGCAGAGGACACAGGTTCGAGCCCTGGTCTGGGAAGATCCCACATGCCGCGGAGCAACTAAGCCCGTGAACCACAACTACTGAGCCTGCACATCTGGAGCCTGTGCTCCGCAACGGGAAAGGCCGCAAAAGTGAGAGGCCCGCGCACCGCGATGAAGAGTGGCCCCCACTCGCCGCAACTGGAGAAAGCCCTCGCACAGAAATGAAGACCCAACACAGCCAAAAATAAATAAATAAATTTATTAAAAAAAAAAAAAGATATATGAACTCCAATGTTCACTGCAGCACTATTTACAATAACCAAGACATGGAAGCAACTTAATATCCATTGACAGGTGGATGGATAAATAAAATATAGTATATATATACAACGGAATATTACTTACCTATAAAAAAAGAACGAAATCATGCCATTTGCAGCAATGTGGATGGACCTAGAGATTTTCATACTGAGTGAAGTCAGACAGAGAAAGACAAATATCATATGATATCACTCATATGTGCAATCTAATTTAAAAAAATGATATAGGGGGCTTCCCTGGTGGTGCAGTGGTTGAGAGTCCACCTGCCGATGCAGGGGACACGGGTTCGTGCCCCGGTCCGAGAAGATCCCACATGCCGTGGAGCGGCTGGGCCCGTGAGCCATGGCTGCTGAGCCTGTGCTCCGCAACGGGAGAGGCCACAACAGTGAGAGGCCCGCGAACCGCAAAAAAAAAAATGATATAGGGACTTCTCTGGTGGTCCAGTGACTAAGACCCTGCGCTCCCAGTGCATGGGGCCCAGGTTCGATACCTGGCTGGGGAAAAAGATCCCACATGCATGCCACAACTAAGAGTTCTCATGCTGCAACTAAGAAGTCCGCATGCCACAACTAAAGATCCCACATGCCGCAATGAAGATCCTGCGTGCCGCAGCTAAGACCTGGGGCAACCAAAATGAATAAATAAATAAATAAAATAAAATAAAATTTAAAAATGATATAAATGAACTTAAAATAGATAACCAGCAAGGACCTACTGTATAGCAGTGGGAACTCCACTCAATTTTCTATAATAACCTACATGGGAAAAGAATCTGAAAAAGAATGAATATATATATATGTGTATATATATATATATATATATATATACACACACACACATATATATAACTGAATCACTATGCTGTACAACTGAAACTAACACAACATTGTAAATCAACTATACCGTAATAAAATTTTTTTAATAAATAAATAAAATATAAATTAAAAAGTAGAATACAAAATTGTCTATAGTCTATATGCCTGTAGTTACAATTATGTTTGTGTTATGCATGCAAATGTACTAAGTCTTCAAGGGATTATGGAATAACAACAATTTTTACTTGTGGAGGTAAAAAATATTTCAATTCATATTATGTTTGCCTATGCAATATATTTTTAGCCTTACAAAGTACTTTTTTCCCCTAAATCTTTCTAACTTCTCAATTAGCACTAGATAGAACCTACTCTATGTTGAGCCAGCTGTTTAATATCCAATATGACTTAGTAAGTTAGTACATAAAGTTCCATTTTGATTTTTAAAAAATCAAAAAACAAACAGCCCAAACAGTGAACTCCTACACCAGTCCAGTTTATTCAGGAAAAAAAGCTTTTTAAGGTAAATAGCTTACATGTTTCACTAAAACATTCTCTGCTTTATTGTCTCTCTCCTCCATTTTTGTTTTACACCATTACACGTTATATCAATCCCTTTCATTTTGAAAAAAGCTAAACACTATTCTGAGAAAAAGAAGTACATCTGGTACCACTGGCACTAAGTCATGAATTATTTTTAATTCTGGTTTATTCCTAAAAATATTCTTCTCTAATCTTTAAAATCTGGAAAAACAATAATGGTTTACTTCCCTGGAGTTAAATATTCCACAAATAAAGTCCCTTGTAAATACTATTTTTTAAGACACTCATACAATCCTAATTAGAAATACCAAAAACACAATGTGAATCACCTTACATATAATACTTCATATAAAGCTACATGTAAATTTTATTCTAAATGATTTTATACTTGATAAAATATAATCTGTATTATATTACAGTGTTTTAAATGATGAAAACTTCAACCAGTTCCTGATTTGATAACTCTAATCCAGTTGATAATATAAGAGAACAGGAAATAAACACTCAAGTATTTGGAGGTAAAGGAACATGGAGCTTTCAAATGATTCAGAATAATATGCCCAAACATGTAGAGAAAAAGACAATGATAAAGCAAAAGTGGTTAAATGCTAAAAATTGGAGATTCTAAATGAAAGTGAAAGTTCTTTATACTATTCTTGCAAATTTTTACTTTCAATTAATTTTAAGTTACCCAAAAACCTCAATTGGTCACATAGTTCAGAAAATGAAATATGCCAATTATCCAGTAGAGTAGTTCCCATTTATTAAAAAATGAGCAAGTACCTCCAATATCTAACAATGTATTTATAAATTATATGCATGTACTTACTATAATACCAATATACTACAAATATATATAACTTAAATCACATATTAAGAAATAGGTATTTTGAAAGCATTAGCTAAAAAATAATTAAAATAAAAGGAATGATCTTGCTCTGCAAATGTGAATTCAACCAGTACCCAGTAATTCCCAAATCTCTTCCTCTAATTCAATCTGTTCTCTTGAACTCCAGATCTCATTTCCAACTACCTATAGGGATTTCTAAACCTGAGGTACCTACAGGAGAGCCAACCTCAACACAGACTAAACTGAGTACCTTTCTCCAGAAACCTGCTTTTATACTCTAGCTTCCACCTTAGTGAGAAAGCAATCTGCTCAGTGGAGTCATCCCAGTCAATTCTTTCTTATTTCAGCCCCACAACCCACCCTTCCCACACACACAAAAAAAAAAATCACAGAGTTCTACCCCCTTGCTGTGCTTCCTAATCACTTTCAAGATAAAAGCCACACTTCTAACACAGTAAACCTGTCATTTTATGACTGATTCTGGCCCATATTTCTGCCTACTGTCCCTCAGTTCTAGCCCTGTTGAACTATTTGCAACTACATTAAAAGCCTTTAGGCTTTTATATGTTGCTATCACTGCCTGAAAATTCAATCTTCCAGCATGTCCCTAAAGAACCCATACTCTACTTTCAGGACTCAGTTCAAATGTCCTTTCCCTTGGAAAACATTTCCTGAGATGAGGAAAGTCAAAGGCTCTATTCATATAGGTCATTAGAGGGTAAGTAAGCTCCCTGAAGACAAACAATACACTGCATTACTCCTTGAATTCTCAGAACTTGGCACATAATCAAATGCTAAATATTTGCTGAACTCAAATCAGTGAGGAAGGGACTTCCCTGGCAGTCCAGTGGTTAAGAATCCACCTTCCAATGCAGGGGACGTGGGTTCGACCCCTGGTTGGGGAACTAAGATCCCACATGCCACAGGGCAACCAAGCCCGTGTGCTGCAACTACTGAGCCCACATGCCACAACTAGAGAGAAGCCCCCGCACCGCAAGGAAGAGCCCGCGTGCTGCAACTAAGACGCAACTAAGTCAAAAATAAATAAATAAATAAATATTTTTAAAAATAAAATAAAATAAAAGCAGTATAAAAACAAACATTATTAAAAAAAAAAAAACAAAAAACCTTCACGTTCCAATGCAGAGGGTGTGAGTTCAATCCCTGGTCAGGGAGCTAAGATCCCACATGCCTCATGGCCAAAAAAAACAAAATATAAAACAGAAGTAATATTGTAACAAATTCAACAAAGACTTTAAAAATGGTCCACATCAGGGCTTCCCTGGTGACAAAGTGGTTAAGAATCTGCCTGCCAATGCAGGGGACACAGGTTCGAGCCCTGGTCTGGGAAGTTCCCACATGCCGCGGAGCAACTAAGCCTACACACCACAAATACTGAGCCCGTGCCACAACTACTGAAGCCCACACGCCTAGAGCCCATGCTCTGCAACGAAGAGTAGCCCCTGCTCACCCCAACTAGAGAAAAGCTCACACACAGCAACGAAGACCCAACACAGCCAAAAATAAAATAAATTTAACAAAAAAAGATCCACATCAAAAAAAAATCTTAAAAAAAAAAATCGTGCAGAAAAGCAGCATCCTTTAATAAATGTTGTTGGGTTAACCAGATGATCATATGGAAAAACTGCTTTTTTTTTTTTGTGAGCACTGGATCCACTGCTCACAATGAATACCAAGATAAATTCTAAATGGATAACAGAGTTACATGTAAAAAATGACACCTACAAATAGTGTAGAAATTTGTTCTTCTACAAATACTAGAAGAACACATGGCTGAAATCCTTTATCACCTACAAGTGGAGAAAGCTTCCCAACGTGATTAAAAAAAAAAATCCATATATTTGACTTAATGAAAATAAATGTCTGGATAGCAAAAATACCATAAGTGAAACGAACAGATTTACTGCAATATCAGTAAAACAATATTTTTTATTCTCAATTATATCTGAGAAATCAGTGAGTTATTAAAACTAAAAGTTTAGTGATGAAATAAGAACACACAAATCGGAAGCTTTTGAGATTTATAAAAAGGTCTACCAATAACAAATTCAGTAGAGGCAACAACCAGCAGACTGGAAACTACAAAAACCCGAATCAGAGAAATGGAAGACAAAAATTATGGGAAAATATAGGACAGATAGTTCCCGGAAATCTAGTATTTGTACAATCAGAGTTCAAAAATATAAAGAAATACAGGATGGCAGAGAAGACTAACAGACTGAATGTTCCCTGAGCTAAAGAAACATAATTGAGTCTTCAGATCGTGATTTACGATAACTAGACTTATTTATGAATTTTAAAGATCAGTATTAAAAAGGGGGAAATCAGGGACTTCCCTGGTGGCGCAGTGGTTAAGAATCCGCCTGCCAGTGCAGGGGACATGGGTTCGAGCCCCAGTCCGGGAAGATTCCACATGCCGCGGAGCACCTAAGCCCGTGCGCCACAACTACTGAGCCTGCGCTCTAGAGCTGGCGAGCCATAACTACTGAGCCTGCATGCCACTCTACTGAGGTCCACACACCTAGAGCCCATGCTCCGCAACGAGAAGCCACTGCAACGAGAAGCCTGCGCATCACGATGAAGAGTGGCCCCCACTCGCCGCAACTAGAGAAAGCCCACGCATAGCAACGAAGACCCAACACAGCCATAAATAAATAACTAAATAAATTTCAAAAATTAAAAAAAAGGGGGATATCAACAAGTAACATCAGATTTTTCTGTACAAAATCAAATGTGGAAATAAGGCATAACCCAATATTTCTATACCAAGCCAAACTTTCAGTCAAAATACCAACTGCAAGGAGAACAGAATCATATTCTCACATAAGCTCAGAAGAATCCCACCTACAAAATATAATAAGATTCCAAGAAACAACATTCTAGCCACAAGAACTGAAACAGGAGAAAAAAACGGAAAAGACTTAGTACAGTAAAGACAATAAGGAAACTACAACAGTAAAATGTTAACAGTTAAGTCTAGGTAATAATTGTTGTGATGTTTAATGCAAATTTTAAATGACTCCTGAAAGAGATGCTTCCTACAGTTCAAAAGCAAGTGTTCTATAGCTAAAATTCTGTAGCGATTCCTCCTTTTTCCTATTCTATAGGATAGCAGCAGCAAAATAAAGAGCTGTAGGCTGCACCCAAGAGTACAGAAACTGAAGATGTCCCAGTGTGATAAGCTGATGTACTTACAGGGAGTTTGGTGAAGGCCGGGTTGGTGACATGTTTCCCAAAGGCATCTTCCTGGAACTGGAGAAGCTGTACCACCAGCCCAGCCAGTGTTTTATTGGTAGGAGCATCCGCATGAACATACTGCAAGATAAAGACAGAGACTCAAAAACTGGGGCAACTGTTCAGAAGACAATGGAAGACAATGTTAGCTTACTTCCCAGTACCTAAGTACTGGCCTGGTGGCAGATTTTTAAGTGTCTGAGACACTTACATAAACAAATACTGGGAGCCGTGGGGAGGGATAGATAACATGTCCTTTCAGTTAACAGATCTTAAGAATGAGAAATACTATGCCCAAGAAACCAAGCCCAAGTGTCATTCTCATCTGCACCCGGACCTAAATTAGATGGTGAGATCCTGGACCTCAAACTTGAGCCTGATGCTACTGAATTGGCCTAAAAGTTTGTTCAGGTTTTTCCATAAGATGTAACAGAAAAACCCGAACGAACTTTCTGGCCAACCTAATATAATGGAATGAGACATACTGGCCACTATATTTCGCATGTGGCCAGAGAGCCAACTGTGTACAGTTTTTCAAACAAGTCCACAAATTCTTTGATACTCCTCTCAACAAGAGGTGGGGATCTATGGCCCTCCTATGTTGAATCAGGACCATCCTCAGTGACTCGCTTAAAACCATTAGAATGCAACAGAAGTGATGCTGTGTGACTTCTGAAGATAAATCAAAAAAGATCATGCAGCTTCCATATAGTTCTTTTGGGACACCCACCTCTGGAGCCCTGAACAATGAAGTCCAACCACCCTGACATCACCATACTGAGGAAGCCCAGGCTACACTGAGAGGCCACATGGAGAGTCCCCAGCTGCTGTTCAGAAGACTGACAGCACAACCACCAGACACATGAGTAAAGATGATTCCAGGTGATTGTGGCCCCCAGCTGTCAGGTCACCGCCAATCATCAAACATCCCCAGTCAAGGCCCCAGACACCACTGAGCAGAAATAATTGGCCCTACTGTGCCCATCCAAATTCCAGACACACAGGAACTCTAAGCATAATAACATGACTGTTTTTATGCATTAAAAAAAAATACATGTGTGGGCACTTAAAAATGGTTAGGATGGTAAATTTTATAAGATTTTTACCACAATAAAATCTTTTTTAAAACAAATGTACACGAAAAGTTATCCATGCTAATGTGAATAATGTCAAGAAGGCCAAATTCGTGGTAGACAGACAGCAAGCGAGCATTACAGCAAGGAAAGATAAAGGGTACATGACAGGGAAAGCATAAATTACTGAGTTCAATTAAATGTAAAAACTTAACTTAGTATTAAGCATTCACTATCACTTTGAAAAGCCATCATTAATTTTTTTTTTTAACCTCCAATTTTGATCAGGAAAAAACATCTATACTTCCTTCCATAAAAAAACTAAAGTTTTCTTCCTGGAAAGAACCTCTTTCCCAGTACCACCCACATTTCAAGATAATGTTTCTCTTGCAATAAATAATGTCTCAGTGATACATATACAGCAAAATATCAGCTACAGAGTCCACCATTAATTACTATGCCTTAAGTTGACTGGCTCTCAAGATGTGCTACTGTCAATCAAAGACAGAGCATAATATAAAAGGGCAATTCTTAAAGCTTAGTATCCTCGCAAATTTTTATTTGTTCAGGTATGTTAGCTTTCCACTCTAAATAGAGCAGCCAGCATGCAGTTACTTTGCTGAAGAATAGTATTTTGTTGGAATGCGTTATTTTTATTTTTTTAAATTTTATTTATTTTTGGCTGCACTGGGTCTTCGTTGCTGTGTCCAGGCTTTCTCTAGTTGGGGTGAGTGGGGTTTCTCATTGTCGAGGTTTCTCTTGTTGCGGAGCATAGGCTCTAGGCACACGGGCTTCAGTAGTTGCTGCATGCAGGCTCAGCAGTTGCAGCACGCGGGCTCAGCAGTTGTGGCTGGAGGGCTCTAGAGCACAGGCTCAGTAGTTGTGGCACACAGACTTAGTTGCTCTGCGGCATGTGGAATCTTCCCGGACCAGGGCACAAACGCGTGTCCCCTGCACTGGCAGGCGGATTCTTAACCACTGCACCACCAGGGAGTCCGGAATGCTTTATTTTACATGAAATCCCCGAGACCAAAGGTTGGTAAAATCCAGTCTACTGCCTGTTTCTGTGTGGCCCACAAGCTAAGAATGGTTTTTACATTTTTTAAATGGTTTGGAAAAAATTAAAAGAAAAATAATATTTCATGACACATGAATATAACATAAAATTCAAATGTCAGTGTCCATAAATAAAGTTTTATCAACACAGCACACTCATTCATTTGCACATTGTCTATGGCTGCTTTCCTGCAAGAGCAGAGTTGAACAGTGCAGCTGAGACTGCATGGCCCGCAAAGCCTCAATATTTACTCTTGATCTTTATAGAAAAAGTCTGTCTATCCCTGTTGTACACTACTCCTTTTTATCCTTACAGATAGCTTCCTTTTATTTAATTTAAAGGTGTCCTGTAAAAACACATTTCCTTAAGGCCACAAAGTGAAACAAATATGTCAGACATGAGCCAAAAACTGGAAACAAGTTTCATACAATTAAGCACATAACATGTCAATTCTGTTAGTCTAAAATAATGGTTCTCTTAATTCAATAAGTCAGGCCCAAGAATCTGCATTTCTAACAAGTTCCCACGTGACACTATGTGACTGGGAACTACACTTTAAGAACCACTGGACTTTAAAAAAAAAATCCACTTCAAATATTATCATATATCTCAGTTAAAGAACACATTTTATTATAATTTAGAAGTTAAAAACCAGGTAAGCAATTTTTTCTTTTCTTTTTTTTTTTGCGGTATGCAGGCCTCTCATTGTTGTAGCCTCTCCCGTTGCGGAGCACAGGCTCCAGACGTGCAGGCTCAGTGGCCATGGCTCCCGGGCCCAGCCGCTCCGCGGCATGTGGGATCTTCCCGGACCGGGGCACAAACCCACGTCCCCTGCATTGGCAGGCGGACTCTCAACCACTGCGCCACCAGGGAAGCCCCCAGGTAAGCAATTTTTAAATGTTAAAAACTTCTCACAATTCCCCTTTCCTACAATGCCAATTCCCATAAAAACCAAGTTTACTTCTCTGAGGACTATGAACTTTCAAGTGAAAATTTAACATCAGATTTTTTTCCCAATTTACTCAACATAGTAAATCTTTAATAAGTAATACTCAATTTTGAAAGTAATCAGTAATACTCAACATAGTATAACCTTTAATAAAGAATAAACTCTTCAAGTCTAACCCACAGAACTGGCACGGTACGTTGTACATACCCACAAGATAACTTTATAATCTTTAATAAGTACAAGCTTCTCAAAGGAATCACATAAAGTACTGCAAGTTTTTCCACACATGGTAAAGCAACGTGAAAAATTAATAACCGTAACTTTTTATTTTTCATATACCTGCAGACAACTGAACAGCGCCAAATCCTAAACCTGAAAGACACCATTTGGAGGAAGGTTGTTCAGCAAAAAACAAACCAACCTTCCAAGCAAAAAGTAATTTTTAATGACTTATATACATAGCTTTGTATATATTCTAAACTTCACTACTATCTACACGCTTCATTTATTGTCATTAAGAATGAGAAAGATTTCATGTGGACAGCCCTACAGTTTCAGAATAAAGATGGCCAGGTTCAAAGCCCAATCAAAATGATTATCTTAGGTATTTTAAGATCCAATTTTTAAACTACAGAACATTTTTAACTCCATTTACTTTCTCCAAATCACCCACAAAAATGATCAAACATTAAAATGTATGCAAGAGATGACATTTTTAACTAATAAATTGAATCTGACATTAATTAATGTCAGATTCATACTGTCTCAAAAGGCAGTCAATGTACGACTATAAAATTTTAAATCGACTTTAAAAAATTTCTAAGAGTAACATTCTGTTTAACCAGTAAGAATGAAGCAGGGGGACCAAATGATACATGGCAAAAGTATCACTACCACCTCAAATTTATATAATCCTACCTTCAAGGACTATCTCATTTGATTCGAACAACTGTCTGTGGGAGTCACAGTCTTACTCCCAACTTACAAATGAAAAATTAAAACATGGAAATCAAGTCATCTGCTCAATGACACCAATTAGCAGCCAAGAGTACTGAACTAACGTCTTCCAAACTAACGTAATGCTCATTCCACTATCCCATACAGACATAAATTCATTTCAACTGCTTCCAAAAATCTCACCTAAACATAAAAAGTTCTTAATAGCTTTCAAAATAATGAATCCTGATTAAAGGGAAAAAAATTTAATAATTATATAGACTACTTCAGTCATAAAAATTTTATCTTTTGATCAAAAAAAAGTTCAACAGAATGTTTTACTTAAGACAACAAAAAATTTTTTTAGTCTCAAAGTATTTTGATTAAGAAAGTTAGGAGGATCAGGCTGACGCAGGCGCTCCTTTGTCGGTCCCTCTTGCTGTGCCCTTAGGGTTGGCTGCGGCACGTCACCCCGCGAGCCTCCCTCCGGAAGCCTGGACACCGTCACTGGGGCTTCGTGGCCGCGGCAGTTCAGGATCTTAAGCCTGGGACAATGGTGTGCATTCCCTGCATTGTCATTCCAGTTCTGCTCTGGGTCTACAAAAAGTTCCTGGAACCATATATATACCCTCTGATTTCCCCCTTTGTTAGTCGTGTGTGGCCTAGGAAAGCTATACAAGAATCCAGTGATAAAAACAAAGGCAAAATAGACTGTAAGGGTGCAGATATAAATGGATCACCAACAAGAGGACCAACAGAAATCTCGGATAAAAAGAAAGACTAATGTGATGGTCCCAAAGGATCTCATTGTTTTCAAAATGGATCTGATAGTATGAAGCACCTTCTTTGTACTTGTCTCTGATCTTTTTCCCTGAAACCAGAATTTGGGTTAGATAGTTTAGATATTTACCTGACACTAATCAGGAAATACCTGGTATTTGTATTTCAAATGTAGCTAGTTATATTTAATGACCTCATTCCTGAGTTCCTTTTTCATTAAAGTAGCTTTCATTTCTTTTATTGCATTTTTAAAAATATGAATAAAGAAAAGGTTCGTGCCAGTAGACACTGTTACTAAATCAGTCCCTAAAAATCCTTGGGCCTCTAGCTTTTATTCAGGCTCTTCAAATTTGAGGAGTATAATTTTACTGTGAAAGAGTGCAGTGAGACTGTGCAGTGAATTGAAAGGTAGTTTTTGGAGATGATAATGACTTGAAACATAAAGATGTAATTACTGTCTCACTCAATGGAGCAGCTTATCTATGAGAGTAGTAATTACTGTTTATTGCTCTGAGGAAGATAGGAAAGACAGGGAAATGGGGTAACCTCTCTGAAAAATGGAACATCTTTTACGTAAATGGCTAATGTATATTATAAAATTCTAATTCTTGTCGCATTCCTTCTGTTCCTACAAATATATTAAATATTCAGTTTAAAAAAAAAAAAAAAAAAAGAAAGTTAGGAGGATATGTTTGGAAAGTTGTTATCAATAAATCTGCTTTATATTCCCTGTGACATTAATATAGTATCAAAAGTTTAACTTATCCGTAAACAATTCTATTGTAGCAGATGTCCCATCTGGAAAAAAGAAAAGTCTTAAACTGTTAAATACTTTATATAAAGGGCACTGAAATGCCTTCCTTGGGCAATCTACTCTATTTTAGTAATCTTCGTTAAATCCAAAGCATCTTTATTTAAATCATCCTAAAATCTTAAATCTTATTTCAGGGGTAAGCCAAACTTCGGGAAGAAACTTACCTGGAAACTCAATGGCTTACAGATATACTTCACCTTCACAAGGTTTTATCATCTGAAAATCACTCTGAACTATGGATAGCAATATATCTTTCAAAGTTAGGATGAAAGATATGCACCCAGTAATACAAAGCAGGCAGCTTAGGTAGATAAACAAGCTTCCACACTGCTAGTGGACTGAAAACGCAACCTCAGGCAAACAGTTAATCTCTCTGTGCTTCAGCTTCCAGGTACCTAAAGTGGTCACCTCCTCTGGACTCCTTTGGCTAGTTGAAGCTCATCCCAGTCAAAAAGTATTCACCCTCCTTTCTGTACTGCTAAGCCAAATGGATCAACAAAGCCTAAAAAAACAGGTTTCTATACTAGTTAATCTATTCATTCATGGAACAAATATTTACTGAGCACCTCCTATAGGCATTCAGAAGACAAAAACAATACAAAGAAGTTCATTTTTAATTTGAAATCACCTGGGTTTTATAAGTAGGTGCCTATGTCTATCTTTTCCACAACACTGTGAGTTCCTTCAAGAGAGGGATTATGTGCAGCCAAAAAAAAAAAAGGCAGAGGGGGGAGTTGGAGACAGGCAGACCTTTGAATTCCAAATTTGCCACTCCTAACTGTAATTCTTAGAGAAGTTACTTAAATCTCCACCCTCAGGTGTCTCTCACGTGGAAAATGAAGTAAATAATATCTATCATTCAGGACTGCTGTGAGGATTTAAGTGACTTATGTTTTAAATGCCTGGGTAAGGTGGATGTTCAGTTGTTCACTGAGTGCATACATAAACCCATCAATAAAAATGCTACTATCAATGTCATGTTTATTTCATTTATTTGCTGAGATTTATGAATTTGAAAACACACTATTAAATGCAACAGAAAAGTTTAGTTAAATCTTATCAATGTGTATACCAGGTAGAGATATATCCTGTACAGAGGAAGCAAAGAACCTTCTGGTAAATATTTTCACCACACCAACACCACTCGCAGAGGCTGATAGGATTCTGACTGTCAGGCCCAAGGGATATACAATTCTTAATCTGAGTAGGCCCAAGAAACACACTCTAGCTTTATGAAACTCTGAGAGGTCAAACCTAACTTTAATTTTGTCTTTAAGGCCTCAGGCACACTGAGCCAACATTAGCCTACTGTCTTCAACACTTTGGGACAAATCCTGCAATCAGCCTCACAACCAGTTCCTCACCCACCCAAACAAACCTCTTAAAGATTATCCAAGCCTAAAGCTGCCCTCTTAAAATTGGGCACAAATAGATGCACAGAGTTTGGAGAGGTAGAAATTACTACTACTGTATTTCCCTTTTTCTTTTCCCTTCCTTGCTATCCAAAGGAATATTCCTCCTATTTCTCTTTGTTAAAGCTACACTGATAAAGTCATACAATATTATATGTCAATTATATCTCAATAAAACTGGGGTATAAAATCCAGACTGGGGGGAAAAATACATTAAGGTATATTAATTTAAGACCCAAAGTACTGGCTGAAGGGCACATGATAAACAATACTTTAATAATATAAATATATTCAACTCCCTTAGCTACTACCAGAAGCTCTACTGCCAACACCAAAAAAGTGACCAATTTCCCATTGTACAAGGGAAAACAATATTCTTGTTTACCTACATGTAAATGAGAAAAAGCTACAATCCCAAATGTGACTGCAAAATTTCAGGGGGGGGAAAAGTCAAAGAATCAAAAAATATATTGTAAATAAAAATATAAATCGCTTCTCACTTCCTAAAACCTCAGATAAGGAATGGTCATTTCTGAGAGTACCACAATGGAACGCAAAAGCACCCAAGATCCCTGTCCATGCCTAACAACTTCCAAAAGCTGATAGGCTCCACTGCGCTGTACACCCCAAATGAGTAGGTTCCTAGACTATCTTTTCATTCATTCCAACAAATATTTACTAAGCAACTACTAAGAGCAAGGCAATGAGGATCAAACACGTTCCGGGACACGTTGTAGTGAACAGGCCTAACAAGGTCCTTGCCCCAGGGTTATGGTCCACAACGGGGGAAGTAGAGAACTGAAAAGGGTGTTCCGGAAATTTGGGGGCAGAGTATTTTTGGCAGTCTGCGTCCTTACACCTTCTAAGGGAGTCATTCCTAAATAGTTACATAAAGGGGACGCTAAAAAAACATTTGTTATAAACAAGAGGCTAACTTACAACTTTTAATACCACTGACTCAGCGGAACTTACATTCCAAACGTAGAGCAAACAGGTAAATAAAAATAATCTCAAAAAGTGGTATGGGGCTTCCCTGGTGGCGCAGTGGTTGAGAGTCCGCCTGCCGATGCAGGGGACACGGGTTCGTGTCCCGGTCCGGGAAGATACCATATGCCGCGGAGCGGCTAGGCCCGTGAGCCATGGCCGCTGAGCCTGCGCGTCCGGAGCCTGTGCTCCGCAACGGGAGAGGCCACAGCAGTGAGAGGCCCGCGTACCGCAAAAAAAAAAAAAAAAGTGGTATGAAAACAAAGGTGATATGAAGCGGGGTGATCTAACATGAATGGGGTTCTCAGGGAAGGCCTCACATTAGCCACAAGTGAACATTAACTCTTGCACTCCCACTATACATAACCAGAAGTAGTGAAGTAAAAGCCGTCATTTTTTTTTTTTTTTTTTGCGGTACGCGGGCCTCTCACTGCCGTGGCCTCTCCCGTTGCGGAGCACAGGCTCCGGACGCGCAGGCTCAGCGGCCATGGCTCACGGGCCTAGCCGCTCCGCGGCACGTGGGATCTTCCCGGACCGGGTCACGAACCCGTGTCCCCTGCATCGGCAGGCGGACTCTCAACCACTGCGCCACCAGGGAAGCCCAAAGCCGTCATTTTTTAATATTAGTTCTCATGAATACTGTAATTCATTATATTTAACCTGCTGTAACCAACGTCCGAGTACAATCGTCCATAGTCCGTCTTTAGCATATCAACAGCAGATAGTAAAACCTTCGTCACCTCACTTGACTTTGAAGACTAGTCTCTAAACAAAACTTGCCGCTTTTACCCCTCTGGCTCCGACAGTTTTAACAATCATAGCTCACACACCTCAAGCAGCCAACAAAAGAGGAAGATTCACACCCTCCGGGTCGCTGAGCTCGACCTGCTCCTGCAGGAGCAAGCGGAGGCTTTTGCCCGGGGTGCGTGGGCTCCCAAGAGCGGACTTCGGAGGACCAGTGGAGTACCGTGCGCGCGGACGCCGAGAGCGCACCGCGGGGGCGTGGCGGGCCCTGCGCCTGCCTTTGTTGTCCCTCGTGGCGCGCGGGGGGAGGGGCGGCCAGAAGCCCGCGAGGCCAGTCGCCGCCCCCGGCCCCCGTCTCGTGGCCTTCCGGCCCCTACGAGCGCGCGAACCCACCTTCTTGTAGTGCTTGCCCAGCCAGACCCGCACGGAATCCAGCTGGGACACCGTCTCCGGGCTCTCCCAAAACTTGCTGGTCGGGCCCCCGTCCTTCCGTCGATAAACTGCCAGGCCCGCGGCCGCCGCCGCGCCTCCCAGACCCGCAGCGCCCGCCGTCGCCCCCAGCCCGCCGCTGCCCGCCGCCGCGGCCATCGTCGCCGTACGTCGTCCCCACAGCCCTGCCCGCCCGCCCCGCCCCGGCCCTCGCGGCGTTCCTCGTTCGCACGCGCGCGCGCAGCCGCCACCTCCGCCTCCCGGCACCGCCCAGTCAGCCCCCTTCCGGCGGGGAGAGCCGGCCCCGCCCCTTCTCGGGACCGGCGCCTAAGTGACGAGAGCACGCCCATACGCATGCGCAACACTCTCTCTGGGCGGGCCTAGGACGAGCTCATCCCCCCGCCTCTTCCGCCAGGCTGTAGGACAGTTCACAGTCTCCGCCCCCCAGCTTCGGCTTGTTAGTGTGTGGCTGTTTCCCGGATACCTGCGTCGAATCGTTATGCAATCTTCTACTGCACGGAGGTTCTGTGTTATCGTCGGCCACCGCCGGGGAGAAAAGGGCTGGCGTGAGATGTTCCGAGAGGAGAACCCGTTTAGGGTGTCGCCTGCTGGCGGAGGAACCCACACGCCGGGTGGGAATCTGCGCCTGCCTCGCTTGCCCTCAGACCTAGTGACCCTGTCGTACTTTGTAAACAACCATTTGGGACCACCACCCCTTGCAACAGCTGATCCCCTCTGTCACTCAGGCGCTTTCAAATCATAACTTAAATGTACTTCAGAAAAGTGATCCCTGACCATGCAATCTTGAACAATCATACTCGACATTGTTGGCGTAACACTCACCATGACCTGGTATTTTTCTTATTTTCTTATTGAATACTTTCCACATAAATTGCATGAGAGCCTAGTCTTGACTTGTTCGCAGGTGTACCCTCAGTGCTGAGAACAGTACCTGTTGTCTAACAGATGTTCAATAAATATTTGATGAATGAGTGAATGACCTACAGGGAGGCAGAAGGCAAATAATTTTAAATTATTAACGAAATATGATTGGCCATTATGGGGTTTTGAACTTAATGCTATCTAACCCCTGAACAGCAAGTGACTAATTGCTTGTGAGTTTTTAAGAATGAAGACACTGTGATCAGGGAGGATAGGAGATTTCAAACGCGTGAAAAAACTGGAACAAAGTCTTTAAAGTGTGAAAGCATACTTGGTGAAATTCCTTAAGCCCATGGAGTTGAAGCAGAGATGTTATTTGGGGTGACAGTGAATTTGGAATATCCTGTAAGCATTAGAAAACCAGCTTGAACAGAGAGAATGACATGACCAGAATTATCGATTAGGAAGTAGCTACTGCAGCAGTGTGGATGATGGAGTAGAGGAAGAAAGGCTGGAGAAAAATGCATGGACAACGAAAGAAAAAATAAATTGGACTTCATCAAAATTAAAATCTTTTGTGCTTCAAAGTATACCGACAAGAAAATGAAAAAACCCACTGAATGAGAGAAAATATTTGCAAATTATATACCTGATAAGAGACATATCCAGAATATAGAAAGAACTCCTACAACTCAATAATGAAAAGAGCAAGAACCCATTTGACAAATTAACTAATAACCAAATGGAATAAACTTGATACAGCAAAATTATGGATGAATCTCACAGATATTATACTGAGTGAAATAAATCTTACCCAAAGGGATATACATAGTACGATTCAATATATATGAAGTTATAGAACAGGCTAAACTCCGAAGTATGGTTCCCTCTGGGGAGTGGAGGGGAAGGAGGGACATGAGGGTGTTTCCTGGGGTGATAATAAGTTGTACTTTGAAATAGATTTGCATTACACAGATGTATACCAATTATGGAATAGTAAAGAAAATTTATGCATTTTACTATAAATTTCCCCTCAAAAGAAAAGAACAGTAAACAAATACTGAACACTTATTCAAAATATGCATGCTAAAGTGGTTAGCGGTGAACTGTACCTTTCACACAGTTCTCCAAACTGCAAGCTAAATTCACATAGCAATCTATCAAAAAGTATTTTTATTGCTCAACAGGTGAAGAGTTGATTAGGTTTCTTCAATTTTGAGGCAAAGAAAAGAATTGGAAACTGTATGATTGATGCCAGTTGTTACAGTCATTAGCTTTCTTGGTTTCTGGGAAGGATACCAAAAGGCTTCTCTAAAATGTATCAAAGACTAGGGTTTAGCAAATATTTTCTATAAAGTGTCAGATAGCAAATGTTTTAGGCTTTCAGGCCATATGTTCTATGTCACAACTACTCAGCCCTACCATTGTAGCGCAAAAGCAGCTCTAGACAATACATAAATGAGTGAGCATGGCTGTGTTCCCAGTAAAATTTTATTTACAAAAACAGGTAGCAGGGGCTTCCCGGTAGCACAGTGCTTAAGAATCCGCCTGCCAATGCAGGGGACACGGGTTCGAGCCCTGGTCGGGGAAGATCCCACATGCCGCGGAGCAACTAAGCCCGTGTGCCACAACTACTGAGCCTGCAGTCTAGAGCCCACGAGCCACAACTGAGCCCATGCGCCACAACTACTGAAGCGCACACACCTAGAGCCCGTGCTCCGCAACAAGAGAAGTCAGTGCAATGAGAATCCTGCGCACTGCAACGAAGAGTAGCCCCCGCTCAGCAATGAAGATCCAACACAGCCAAAAAAAAAAAAAAAAAAACAGGAGGCAGTTTCTGTTTGGGATGATGAAAATGTTTAAGAGATGGATAGTAGTAATGATAGCACAAGATTGTGACTGTACTTAATGTCACTGAATTGTGCACTTAAAAGTGGTTAAAATGGTAAATATTATTATATATTTTTTACCACACAAAAAAAAGCATATGTGGCAGGCCAGATTGGGCCTGTGCCATAGTTTGTTGACTCCTGACAAAGACTATTATACCTATTACCTTTAACTTAGAAGCATCTTGTTTAAATCAATTTACTCAGATCTGCTTGAGAAAATCACAATATTGCTTATTTCATTGAACTTTTACAATATTTTTGGTAAAATACTTTTATCACAAGGATTAGGTTTATTTTCAGCTAGACCTTAGAGCCAAACATTTAGCTTATTCAATTTATGGAAAATGTCTGTCATATAACCTAATTGACAAAGCCAGTCATTATTGTCAAATCAGCAAAAAAATTGTTTTTATCAGAAAAAGTCTTACTTCATTTTTCAATTCATATAAAAGTGTTAATATTTAAGTCAAGGAATAATATCAAAGCTGCTGAGGAATAGATTCCATAACATTTTATTAGATGATTATTAAGAGCAGTCTGGTCAAGACTGAAATGATTTAGATCTAAAACAATGTATCCATTTTTATAAATTATAAAAAACAAGGTAATACACTTATTAAGTCAGTTATCAAAAACCTCCCAACAGAGATTGGGATTGATATATATACACTAATATGTATAAAATAGATAACTAATAAGAACCCACTGTATAAAAAAATAAATAAAATAAAATTCAAAAAAAAACAAAAACAAACTTCCCAACAAAGAAAAGCCTAGACTTGATGGCTTCAATGGTGAATTCTACCAAATATTTAAAGAAGAACTAACATCAACCGTTCTCAAACTTTTCCCAAAAAACTGAAGGGAGGGAACACCTCTAGACTCTTTCCATGAATCCAGCATTACCCTGATCCCGAAACCAGACAAAGTCACTACAAGAAATATCACTTATGAATACTGATAAAAAATCCTCAACAAAATACTAGCAAACCAAATTCAGCAGTATATTACAAGGATTTTACACCAAAAGAGATTTATTCCTGGAATGCAAGGTGGTTCAGCATACAGAAATCAGTGTAGTACACTACATTAAGAAAATAAAGGGAAAAAACACATGATATCTCAATTGATGCAGAAGAATAATTTGACATAATTGAACACATTTCCATGATCTAAAAAAAAACCTCAAAACTAGGAATAGAAGGAAACTATCTCACTATAATAACAGAAAAACCCACAACGAACATCATACTCAATGGTGAATGACAAAGTTTTCCTCTAAGATCAAGAGCAAGGCAGAGATGCGTGCTTTCACCACTTCTGTTCAACATAGTACTGGAAGTTCTAGCCAGAACAATTAGGCAAGGACAAAAAATAAAAAGCATCCAAATTGAAGGAAGAAGTAAGATATCTGTTTGCAGATGATATGATCTTATACATAGAAAGCCCTAAAAATTCTACAACAAAACTTGTATGACTAATACATGATTTCAGCAAAGTAGCAGGATGTAAAGCCAACACACAAAAATCAGTTGCATTTCTACATATTAATAATGAGCAATCTGAAAAGGAAATTACAACAATTTCATTTACAATAGCATCAAAAACAATAAAACACTTAGGAAGTAACCAAGGAGGTAAAATAATTGTACAATGAAAACTATAGAACATCAATGAAAGAAGTTAAACAAGACATAAATGAATGGAAACATATCCCTGTTCATGGATGGAAAACCTAATAACTTTAAAATGTCTACAATATGAAAAGAAATCTACAGATTCAATGCAAACTCTATCAAAATCCCAGGAATGTCTTTTGCAGAAATAGAAAAACCCATCCTAAACTTCATGTAGAATCTAAAATAAACAAACAAAACAAAACAAAAGTTTAAAAAAAAGAATAATTTTGGTGAACTCAACTTCCTGACTTCAAAACTCATCAAAACAGTGTGGTACTGGCATAAAGACAGACATAAAGATCAATGGAAAGGATAGAGAGCCCAGGAACAAACTTTTGTGTGTATGGTCAAACGATTTTTTTGACAAGGATGCCAAGACCGTGCAATGGGGAAAGGACAATCTTTTCAACAACTGATGCTGGTTAAACTAGATAACTACATGCAAAAGAATGAAGTTGGACCCTTACCTCACACTGTATACAAAAATTAATTCACAATGGATCAAAAACCTCAATATAAGAGAGGAAACTATAAAATTCTTAGGAGAAAACATAGGGCAAAAGCTTCATGGCATTGGATTTGACAATTATTTCTTGGATATGACACCAAAGACAATGATTTATTGGATGTGATATCAGAGGTGCAGGCAACAAAAGAAAAAGTAGACAAATTGGACTTAATGAAAATTTTAAAAATTTTGCATCAGGGGCATCCCTGGTGGCGCAGTGGTTGAGAGTCCGCCTGCCGATGCAGGGGACACGGGTTTGTGCTCCGGTCTGGGAAGATCCCACATGCCGCGGAGCGGCTGGGCCCGTGAGCCATGGCTGCTGAGCCTGCGCATCCGGAGCCTGTGCTCCGCAACGGGAGAGGTCACAACAGTGAGAGGCCCGCGTACCGCAAAAAAAAAAAAAAAAAAAAAATTTTGCATCAAAAGAATATCAACAGGGACTTCCCTGGTGGTCCAGAGGTTAAGACTCTGGGCTCCCAGTGCAGGAGGCCTGGGTTCAATCCCTGGTCGGGGAACTAGATCTCGCATGCTGCATCTAAGAGCCCGCGTGCTACAACTAATAGATCCCTCATGCCCCAACCAAAGATCCCACGTGCCACAACTAAAGACACAGTGCACCCAAATAAATAAATAAGTAAATAAATAAATTTTTTTTAAGAAAAGAATATCAACAGAGTAAAAAGGCAACCCAGAGAGAGGGAGAAATATTTGCAAATCATATAATGAAGGATTTATATCCAGAATACATCGTGAACTCCTAAAACTCAGCAAGAACAAAAAAATTCAAAAATTGGCAAAGGATTTGATTAGACAGTTCTCCAAGGGAGATATGCAAATGGACAATAAGCACATGAAAAGGCGCTCAACATCTTTAGTGATCAGAGAAATGCAAATCAAAAGTATAATGATGTACCACCTTAACATTCATTAAGATGGCCACTATTAAAAAACCCCAGAAAATCATAAGTATGGACAAGGATGTGGAGAAATTGGAATGCTTGTGCACTGTTGGTGAGAATGTAAAATATTACACTCACTGTGGATGATTCCTCAGAAAATTAAGAATAGAATTACCATGTGATCCAGCAATTTTACTTCTCGATATATACCCAAAAAATTAAAAGCACGGTCTTAAAAAAATAAAAATAAAAATAAAATAAAAGCAGGGTCTTGAAGAAATATTTGTACAACCACGTTCATAATAGCATTATTCACAGTAGCCAAAAGCCAAATATCCATCCACAGATGGATGAATAAGCAAAATATGATACATACAATGTAATATTATTCAGCTTTAAAAAGGAAGGTGATTCTGACATATGCTACAACATGGATAAACTTTGAAGATATTATACTAAATAAAATGACAGTAACAAAAAGACAAATAGTGTACGATTCCACTTATGTGAGGCACTTAGAGTAGTCAAATCTTTCTTTTTTTGTACGCGGGCCTCTCACTGTTGTGGCCTCTCCCATTGCGGAACACAGGCTCCGGACGCGCAGGCTCAGCGGCCACGGCTCACGGGCCCAGCCGCTCCGCGGCATGTGGGATCTTCCCGGACCCGGGCACGAACCTGCGTTGCCTGCATCGGCAGGCAGACTGTCAACCACTGCGCCAGCAGGGAAGCCCGAGTAGTCAAATCTTAAACACAGACAGTAGAATGGTGATTGCCAGTGACTAGGGAGAGGAGAAAACGAGGAGTTATTGCTTAGTGAGTATAGAGTTTCAATTTTACAAGATGAAAAGAGATATGAAGATGGATGGGGTAATGGTTGTACAACATGATGAATGTATTTAATATCACTGAACTGTACACTTAAAAGTGATTAAGATGGGACTTCCCTGGCGGTGCAGTGATTAAGAATCTGCCTGGGGCTTCCCTGGTGGCGCAGTGGTTGAGAGTCCGCCGATGCAGGGGACATGGGTTCGTGCCCTGGTCCGGGAAGATCCCACATGCCGCGGAGCGGCTGGGCCCGTGAGCCATGGCTGCTGAGCCTGCGCGTCCGGAGCCTGTGCTCCGCAACGGGAGAGGCCGCAACAGTGAGAGGCCCACGTACCGCAAAACAAACAAAAAAAAGAATCTGCCTGCCAATGCACGGGACACGGGTTCGGGCCCTCGTCTGGGAAGATCCCACATGCCACGGAGCAACTAAGCCCGTGTGCCACAACTACTGAGCCTGCAGTCTAGAGCCCACGAGCCACAACTACTGGGCCCACGCACCACAACAACTGAAGTCTGCGCTCCTGGAGCCTATGCTCCACAACAAGAGAAGCCACTGCAGTGAGAAGCCTATGCACTGCAACGAAGAGTAGCCCCCACTTGCTGCAACTAGAGAAAGCCCATGCACAGCAACGAAGACCCAACACAGCCAAAAATAAATAAATTAAATATTTTAAAAATTTTAAAAAAATGATTAAGATAGTGAAGTGAAATAAGTCAGAGAAAGACAAATACCGCAGGATCGCCCTTACATGCAGAGTCTAAAAACAAAAACAAATACAAGCTCACAGATACAGAGGACAGAGATTGGTGGTTGCTAGAGGTGGAGGGTGAGGGGTTGGAGAAATGGGTGGAGAGGGTCAAAAGGCACAAACTTTGAGTTATAAAATAAATAAGTCATGGGGATGTACTGTACAGCATGGTGACTATAGTTAATAATACTGTATTGCATATTTGAAAGTTGCTAAGAGAGTAGACCTTAAAATTTCTCATAATAAGAAAAAAATTTTTGTAACTATGTAAGTTGATGAATATTAATTGGACTTATTGTGGTGATCATTTTGCAGTTATACAAATATTGAATCAAGTTGTACACCTGAAATTAATATGTTATATGTCAATTATATCTCAATTAAAAATTTTAAAAATGGTTAACATGGTAAATTTTATGTGTATTTTACCACAATTAAAAATTTGGAAAAAAAGAGATAAGAGACCAACAGGGACTTCAAATATTGAATTTATTAGATATAATCCATAAAACCACTATGCTTTTTTTCTCTTTTTTCTCTCAGCTTTATTGAGATATAATTGACGTATAAAATATATTAATTTAAGGTGTACTATGCTTTTTTTTTTTTTTTTTTTGCAGTACGCGGGCCTCTCACTGCTGTGGCCTCTCCCGTTGCGGAGCACAGGCTCCGGACGCGCAGGCTCAGCGGCCATGGCTCACGGGCCCAGCCGCTCCGCGGCATGTGGGATCTTCCCGGACCGGGGCACGAACCCGTGTCCCCTGCATCGGCAGGCGGACTCTCAACCACTGCGCCACCAGGGAAGCCCACTATGCTTATTTTTAAGAAATAAAATATAAGTTTGAAACCTTCATCCAAAAATTTGAAAATTGTTAGAAGTGATAGGTTTGAAAAAGAGCCAATGAGAAAATATAATAAATGAAATTATAAGCTCACTGGACATATTGAGCAGTAGATTGGACATAGCAAAAGAATCAGCGAACTAAGGAGATAAGTCAGATAAAATAAGTCTTGAAGTTCAGAAAGACCAAAAAATGGGAGGCAGGGGGCAAGGGGGACAGGGTAAGAAAGAAGATACAGTGAGAAGTTCTAATATACAGGGAACTGGAGTCACAGAGGATGAGAGAGAGAGAGTAGAGGCAATAACCAAATAATGATTGAGAGTTACCTAAAAATGACTACAGATATTCATAGATTCAAGAAGCCTAACAAATCCCAAGCATGATAAATAAAAAGAGATTCTCTATTAGATTCATTTTAGTAAAACCGCAGAAATTCTAAAAGATGTACATCAGAAGAAAAATGATTCCTGATTTGCAAAAAGGAATGAAGGGCAAAGGAAGTGGTAAACAGTGGGTAACTCAATATTTACTGCATAAAACAAAGTGTGTCTTGTGGGGTTTTAAAATGTAGAATTTAAATATTTAACAAAAATAGTACGTAAGTTGTGAGTGGAGAAATGGTAGTATTCTAAGAAGGAAGGTAAAGATACTGATTAACATTAATATTTGAAAATTAATGATGCACATTTAATTTCTACTGAACCAGTAGAAGAGTAGAGACTTGTATGTCATCCATAATAGTAGAGTTAGAAAATAATAGGCAATAAAATAGTGGAATTGAGTATAGGGACAAATGAAAAATAGAAAACGGAATGGTAGCTCCCGCCCAAAATTTATCAGTAATTGCATTAAAATTCTTAGAACCAAAAAGGCTTCACTTAAAAAAAAAAAAAAAGGCTTCACTTAAAATGCAAAAATTTCAGATTGGATTTTTAAAAACTAAATATTTCTCTTTCTCTCCCTCCTCTTCCTTTCCTATCCTGAACAATTTATTCCAAAAGCTATTAGGTGAGCATCTGTTTGCACAGGGAAGGAGGCTATGGCAGCCCAGATTGGGGTGTCACAGTCTGAGCCTGGTGAGAAGGGCATCCACATGGTGATTGAGGGGCTGTCCCTTCTGAGATGTCGCAATCCAAGAATAGTTAGGAGGGCATCCATGTGGCAGCAACCCATCACAGGATGTCAGGTCCCAAATGTGGTAAGGAGAGTGCTCAGGACACAAAGGAGCAACGTGGCATGAGGTATCAGAGCCTAGGTGGAGTGAGAAGGGATTTCACATGGGAGAGCTGCCTGGCATGTTTGATCAGAGCCTGAGACAGGTGAGGAAAGCCTCTCCACGGAGAGAGCAGCCTGGCATGAGGTGTCAGAGCCTGAGGGATATTTTTCTTTTCTTTTTTTAAATAAATTTATTTATTTTATGTCATTCATTTTTTTATTTTTGGCTGCGTTGGGTCTTCATTGCTGCGTGCAGGCTTTTCTCTGGTTGCGGCGAGCAGGGGCTACTCTTCATTGCGGTGCGTGGGCTTCTCATTGAGGTGGCTTCTCTTGTTGCAGAGCACGGGCTCTAGGCGTGCTGGCTTCAGTAGTTGTGGCACACGGGCTCGGTAGTTGTGGCTCATGGGCTCTAGAGCACAGGCTCAGTAGTTGTGGCGCACGGGCTTAGTTGCGCCACAGCATGTGGGATCTTCCCAGACCAGGGCTTGAACCTGTGTCCCCTGCATTGGCAGGAGTATTCTTAACCACTGCGCCATCAGGGAAGCCCATGAGGTGTTTTTTAACAGACCTTCAGGGGCTGTAGATAATGTGATATCAAATATAGCCTAAAATTAACTATCTAACTCATTTAAAGACATGAGAGACAAGATTTAAAATTTCAGGAAATGGGCTTCCCTGGTGGCGCAGTGGTTGAGAGTCCGCCTGCCGATGCGGGGGACGCGGGTTCGTGCCCTGGTCTGGGAGGACCCCGCATGCCGCGGAGCAGCTGGGCCCGTGAGCCATGGCCCCTGAGCTTGCGCGTCTGGAGCCTGTGCTCCACGACGGGAGAGGCCACGGCAGTGAGAGGCCCGCGTACCGCAAAAAAAAAAAAAAAAAAAAAAAATTTCAGGAAAGAGGGACTTCCCTGGCGGTCCAGTGGTTGAGACTCCATGCTTCCACTGCAGGGGGCACAGGTTACATCCCTCGTTGGGGAACTAAGATCCTGCATGCCATGTGGCATGGCAAAAAAAATAAATAAAAATAAAATAAAATTTCAGGAAAGAACTAGAAATTATTAAGCAAAAAAGAGCATAACAGATTTGAAAAGAAGCACATAGAAATTCTAAAATTGAAAAACACATGTACCACAATGTTCATCACAGCTCTATTTACAATAGCCAGGACATGGAAGCAACCTAAGTGTCCATCGACAGATGAGTGGACAAAGAAGATGTGGCACATATATACAATGGAATATTACTCAGCCATAAAAAGAAATGAAATGGAGTTATTTGTAGTGAGGTGGATGGACCTAGAGACTGTCTTACAGAGTGAAGTAAGTCAGAAAGCGAAAAACAAATACCGTATGCTAACACATATATACAGAATCTAAGAAAAAGAAAAAATGGTTCTGAAGAACCTAGGAGCAGGACAGGAATAAAGACACAGACGTAGAGAATGGACTTGAAGACACAGGGAGGGGGAAGGGTAAGCTGGGACAAAGTGAGAGAGTGGCATGGCCATATATACACTACCAAACATAAAATAGGTAGCTAGTGGGAAGCAGCTGCATAGCACAGGGAGATCAGTTTGGTGCTTTGTGTCCACCTAGAGGGGTGGGATAGGGACGGTGGGAGGGAGATGCAAGAGGGAAGAGATATGGGGACATATGTATATGTATAACTGATTCACTTTGTTATAAAGCAGAAACTAACACACCCTTGTAAAGCAATTATACTCCAATAAAGATGTTTAAAAAATAAGTAAATAAAATACAAAGAAAAAAGAAAAACACATTACAGGTAATTGAAATTGATAAGTTGATGGGTAGTTTTAATAGCAAATTAGACACAGCTAGGTAAACTGGAAAATCAAAAGAAATATCTAGAAAGAAGCATGGAGAAATAAGAAGAAAAGAAAAGATAAAGAGTACAGGGTAAGGCACATAAAGCCTGTAAAGGTCCAGCATGTATTTAATTAGATTTCCAGAAGGAGAGAAGAAAGAGAATGTAGCGGAAGTAATATATGAAGAAATAATGCCTGATAATTTTTGCTTTATTTCCAACAATAATCCTCAGAATCAAGGAGACCAAGTACCCCAACAAGGAAAAAAAAAGCCATACCTAAATACATCATAGTGAAACCATAGGTCACTCCATTTCTTCTGAGGTGATTCCATGACATTATCTTCTATACACAAAATGTTTAGGAACTGTAATCCACATGGAAATGATCACCCTCCAACCTTCCTGCCAACAACCAGGACTTTTGGCAATGCACTAAAGAGGCATGACATTCATGATATATCCTACTGCACACTTATGAAGTTCATTCCTCCAATAAGTGCAGGAAGTGACCCTTACAAGTATCCTGAGGTTGCCATTCCTACATGGCTTTTTTTTTTTTTTTTTCTGGCCACACTGTACAGCTTGCAGG